>NC_133655.1:14859452-15125438 GCF_009905375.1 Apium graveolens
AGTTATCTTACGACAATAGATCATATGTTAGTATCGAGGTATCGCCTTATGAGATCCTTGAGGGAAGACAATGTCGATCTCCCTTATGTTAAGATGAAGTTGTAGAGTGCAAGATGCTCGGATCCGCAGTAGTCCAAAGGACCAAGGATATAATAGATCTAATCAGAGGACGGCTGGTAGTAGCCCAAGATGGACATAAGAAGTATGTTGAATTGACACGAAAGGACAAAGAATAGGAAGTAGGGGACCTAGTGTTGTTATAGGTATTCCCTTGGAAAGGAAGGATGAGGTTCGGAAAGAAATGAAAGCTGTCCACGAATTGTTGGACCCTTGGATATATTAAGACATATTGGGAAGTTAGCATACGAGCTAGCCCTAACCCCGAACATGTAGCAAGCTCGTAACGTGTTTCACATATCAATGTTAAGGAAGTGTAATTCGGATGCCAGATAAATAGGGGCATACGAGCGCATATACATGCAACCAGACGTAACCTATATGGAGCAACCAGGAAGGGTTATAGATTGAAAAAGAAACAAGTGCTTAGGAGAAGGGTTATCAAAATATATAGAGTTTGATGGAAGAACCACAATGTGGGAAAATTTACTTGAGAGTTAGAAAGTGTAATGCTAAGAAAGTATCCCTATTCATTTTCTATCTGATTCCGGGACGGAATCCTTTTAAGGAGGGGAGACTGTAATAACCCCAATTTTTGGAAAATTTTTGAAACCCTTATGAATAGTGTTTTTGCTGAATGAGAAAACTTTTCATGCCACACTATGTAGGGGTTCTGTTATTGATCTTCTGGGATATTATTAGTACTCTATGTGATATATAAGTGTATGTAAAGATCGTCAGAATCCAATTTCCGAACACTTTAATTTTCCCGGAAATCCACTAGATACGGAGAGAATTGAGTATAAGGTAACAGGATAAAAATGATTTAAATTAAAGGATTATGATAGAGGATCATAAAAAGAAATATAATGTATTGAGAAAGGTTAAGGGAACCTAAGTAATAAGATCCCGGGTATGATCCTTCAAACGATAAACGAAAACGAAAGTTAAGCGAACCGTATAACAGATCAGCGGTCATTAGGCAAACAATTAGGAAGTTAATCAAAGGGATTAGAGAGGATGATGTCACCCAACCAATGAGAAGGGGACAAGGAGGGGAGGATGACATCATGAGGATGACACAAGCATGACATGGGAAGGAAGGAGGTGTGGTTGAATGAGAACCACACAAATTCAAGGGCAACAAGGTAATTGACTAAATCAAACACAAAAACAAATCAACCAAGCCAAGCAAAATCATTTTTCATCAAAATCAAAAAGAAACCAAGGCTTTGTTCTTGAGAGCTCTCGGCTTTTTACTATTCAAAAGGCAAGAAATTTCAAAAATTCAAGATCCAAGCTTCCTAAATTGGTGAGTTAATTCCCTAATCATCTGCATGCTTAGTTAGGGCTATATCATGAGTTTAAGCCATCAATTCCTTCTCCATATTCTTCATTTAATCAAAGAAGAAGACTATGAATAGTGTTTTCAAGTTTTTAACTTGAAATTTTTCTTGTTTTCCTTGAAGATCCAAGCATTCCTAAGACTTCTCAAAGCTTCTTAAGGCTTCCTAGCTCCTCCCACCACTTCAAGGAAGGTATATCATCTCCAAACCCTAGATTCCTATGTATTATAAGATGATTTTGATTAGTAGGGTGATATTGTAGCTTAATGTTGGTGATTTAGAGTTTGGGATTGAAATGGAATGGTAAATGTTGTTGTTTTGATTAAAAGAACTTAAGTATGGTTAAAGTTAAGCTTAAGCATAAGTATGAATGTTAAACTTGAATTGGTTGGGGTTGTTATGATGTGATAAGGATGGATGTTGGTTGTATGTTAGAGTTGAGGTTGAATTGGGTTGGTTTTGAATGGTTTTAAATTGGGAAATCGCGTAAACATAGCCGTCGTAACGTCCGATTTTCTTTAGACTGTTTTTGTGCATAACATTAGGACCCGAGAACCCCCTGCTATATTATTACCATTGCCATGTTTAGATAGCTCATGTTACGAGCTTCGTTTTGATATGTAGTTCGTTCGATTCCGATGCACGGTTTAGGAGAAACGACCGTTTCAAGGAACGGCGTTTCGTGAACGAAACTTTTCCCCTTGCCTTACTTTGAAACCTTGGTTAAGGACCTTAAATGACTAATTGGGGTAAGAAACATTTATGGTAAGTGTGTTAGGCAGTTGGTAAGACACTCGCGAAGGAATCGCCTTAAAACTCGTAAAGGTTAAATTATTAAAAATGGAGGAGTCGAGGGTACTCGAGTGACTTAAGAAAATCAGTAAGCGCAAAATAAGCGTTAGAGTCTAAGTTAGTTAAAGTATAGATTTACAAGTGACTTTGGTTTAATTCCAACTTACTTGCTGTTTATAGGTTACCAGACTCGTCCCGAGCCATTCGTAACCCCCAGTCGCTCAGGCAAGTTTTCTACCCGTTATAACTGTTGTTGTGATGTATTGGTGTATATGCATGATCTTGCGTTAAATGCATATTTGTTATAGCAAATTCTTGCGATATATTGTAGCATGTTATATGGTACATATGCATGCCTGTTTCGTATTCTTGCCATATATATCTGATTGGTTCAGTTGATAATACCTATGCTAGAGGATAGCGGTAACTTGCATATACCCTTAGTATAGGGACCCAAAAGGTGAAAACATTTTCTAAAACCGGGAGCCGAGGATCCCGAGTAGATTTTGTATATATGTATATATATATACATATATATTTATATATATATATGGTTATAGTTTTCAAAACTATTAATCGAATAAGGTTTATTCGATAACTTTATTTTATTAAATGAATATTATTATGAATATTCATTCGAGGGCTTATGACTTCTTTATTTTATTAAATGAATATTATTATGAATATTCATTCGAGGGCTTATGATTTCTTTATTTTATTAAATGAATATTATTTGAATATTCATTTGAGGGCTTATGACTCTTTTATATTATTTATTGAATATTATTTGAATATTCATTCGAGGGCTTATGACTCAGTTTATATTATTTAATGAATATTATTTGAATATTCATTTGAGGATGTATGACTCCTTTATTTTTATTTAATGAATATTATTTATAATATTCATTCGAGGTATTATGACTCCGCTTATTACTGAAATATATTCTTTATTTTATTAAAGAATAAGGTGTCAATAATCAAACTTATTTTCGATTATTCAAATAAAGATAGTACTTTCATATAAGTAAATCTTTGGTTATTTAATACTCGTTTCAAGTATAAGTTTTAATACTTCTACTTCAATTATTTTTATAAGGATTATCTTTATGAGAATATTATTTAAATAATAATATTCAGGCATTTTCTAAATATACTGGGGACTGAATTACTTCATTAAATCAGCTTTACTCCAAACACTCTTTAAAGTGTTTTCGAGTCTTCAAAATGATTTTTAAAAGTTAGAGCGGATCCCAAAACTCATTTTTTTTATATTTAAGATCTTCCTTTTTAAGGGGATTTAAATACTCGCTCAAAACCTGAGGGATCCGGCTCTGTAGTGTATTTTATATTCGCAACAAGGTTGCAGTTTTGGTAATTGAATTGATTACTTACCCAACGTTCGGGAAGTAAGTCCATCTATTGAGTCGGCATAAGCAACATGGGCTCAGTGGGCGTCCATGATAGTGTAAGTGGCTCAGTGGGAGTCCATCAAATGCATAAGTGGCTGAGTGGCAGTCCAGCATAAGGTCCTATTACGACCAGGGTGATGACCAGTGGGGAATTCGTCCATCTACTAGTAGAAAAGGTTACTTATGGGTATCTTTGCCTGATCAGCAAGATATCTGGTTTATGCCAAAATTCTTTTCCTTTCCAAATTTATTGGATATTGCAAGTCTGTTCATACTTTACATGACAGAGGTTTTCAGGAAATGTATGGGAGATATATATGAATATATATATATATATATCAGAACTTAATGAAGTATATCATAACTTCATTTCCTTTAATAATATTTCAAAGATTGAATCTATTCAAATCTGGTCTTGTAGTCTCATCTATGTGATGAACTGTTGAAAGCTCATTATACTTTGAACAGTGGTAGTTCAAGTAGCTTTATAAATGATATAAGTGTAGTGAAGTATTTGGTAACTTCATCCCTTGTTTTTACTTATATCTAGTAAGTAATTATCTTACACATGATAAAAGATTCTAGTAAGTATCCATTTAGATACTTATATTATTGTTATCACTATATATTATCTTGCGAGCTGTAAGGCTCACTCTTGCTTTATTTCTTCATCACACAACAACAGTTAGGAAAGATGGCCAGACTCCAGCAGACCCAGCGCAAGCACGTGGGAAGCGTCCCGCGTCTTCCCGATGATGTTGTAGCTGCTATAGCTGCAGAGGTAGATCTATTGTAGATCAGACCATCTACTTTTGAGAATCAATTATGTATAATTATAACTTATGGCAGATAATGGCAATTAACTGTAAATTTATCAAGTAATCGTTTTGGGTTGTAATAACTTTTAAATTGTGGATTCAAAGACTTGTACTTATTTAAATTTCATCTCTGAGACTATAACGGGTTGTGGTGTGTGTTAGTGTGGGGTCACAGCATAAGGTTATTATTATTAATTAAGTGAAGTGATATTGTGGAAAGAAAGACCGTGACGACCCAGATCCCCGACCCCGGATCTGGGGGTGTGTAAGTCATATGTCATAGGCCTATTTGTATATTCGAGGATTCAACTCAACTCAAATAAGAATATAATAAGTAAATAGTGGATCAACCGTCAGAGAGATCTCGCAAAGTAATATCTGTCAAAGGATTCAGAAACAAGGTTCATCTACAGACTTGAGGAGTTAATTCACTGGAAGAAGTTCAAGAAGTTGATCATGCCTCAGTGATATAAATCAAGATCGTGGATTTAATCAAGTGACAGAGATCTCGTCAGAGTATCATTAATTACAAGGATTTAATCTGAAGAAAATCAAAGTGTCAAAGTCAAGACATGAAGAAACGTCACGGAAGTTAGTCACTCATGAACCAGACAGTACATCGAGTGTCAACATTGAAGTGGTGGAATTGATTCATAATTTTCAGTGATTTTCAGAAGATCTGCAGAAGGATGGGTGCTGTTGAAGACTAGAATTAATTCTCTATTAATTAATTAAGTCATCTAATTTAATTAAGAAAATAAATTATATCTACGAAGAATAATTTATTTATTAATTGAATTAATTGATTAATTAATTCTGAATTAATTTTAGGAATTTTCAGAATTTAAATTGGATTAAAATCTGCATTAAATCAGCAAGACAATTGAAAATGAACTAGCATGACAATCAGGATTGTCATACCGATTGTCATGCTAGGCCATTTTCAATAGTCTCACCGAAAGTTACACTAGGAGAAGGATTGTCTTGCTAGTTCATTCTGATTGTCATGCTAGTTCATTCAGATTGTCTTGCTAGTTCAATCCATTGTCCTACCGAAAGTCTTGCCAGCTATAGGATTGTCATGCCAATTCAATTCTATTCGGCTGTTGATTAAAAAGAAGCAGAGAAGCAGCAACTCAATAAAAAAAAGAACACGGAAGTCAAGAACAAAGCAGAAAAGAAAAACAAGAAGAAATATTTCATCTTTTCATCTGCATACTTCAAGATTAAATTTCTAGATTGTAAAGTTAAATCCAATCCACTAGAAATCTTTATCTTGCTCTTGTGTAACAATCTAGCGGATTAAAATCCCTAGAACTTAATCTCAAATCGCGTTTAGCATTTGATTCTAATTATTGCAAAAATAGAAAAAGTTCATGTCGAATTTATTCTAAATTTGTGATAATTAATTTGAGATTAATTCCTTGTAATCGATACAGTTGTTGTAACACCTTTCAAGTTTAATAATATTTTTATTTAACTTGAATTTTGTTTCACATTTTTTATTCCGCATTTAATTCGATTATTTGGTACTGTTTGTATTCAACCCCCCTTCTGCAAACACATTGGGACCTAACAATTGGTATCAGAGCCTTCTGATTAACGAACAAATCAAGATCCTAGACTTTTGTGATTTTTCAACTCCTTGAATTTTTATTTTTTCAAAAATTCATAATGACTTCACATAAAGTTGGAACCGTTAAAATTCCACAATTTGATAAAGAGAATTATATCATGGGGAAGAAGAAGATGCTATTATTTTTACAAGTTGCAAATCCCAAATATTCAAACTTGTTAAAGAAGGGTATAAAAACTCCGATGGTTATTGAACCGGAGGTAATAATAGATGGTGTGGTGACTACTAAAGCTAGAACCTATCCAAAAGAGCCCGAAGATTTTACTCCTGCTGAGAAGGAAGAAGCCTCCTTGGATGCCAGCCTTCAATTAATATTAATTGATTCCCTTGATCCCTTGATGAACAGACATGTGATGAACTGTAAAAATTCTAAACACATGTGGGAAACTATTGAGGTAATTAATGAAGGCACAGAGGAAGTTAGGGAGAACAAGTTGGAAATCCTAACCTCTGAATATGAACATTTCAAATCAAATCCAGGAGAAGGAATTACTGAAGTGTTTGAGAGGTACAATGCGTTGATCAACAACCTGAACATCAATGGAAAGTATTATTCAATCAGGGAGGTCAACAAAAAGTTCCTTTTAACACTGCCAGCTCATCTTGAACATAGAATCACTGCCATTAGAGAAGCTAGAGATCTGAGTGAGATTTCTTTGGACAGGCTCTATGGAGTGTTAAAAACTTATGAGCTGGAGCAGATTCAACAGAAGGAAGTCTACAAGAAGGATAGAATGGTCAGCACATCTAATGCACTTGTAGCTGAAGGTCAACAACAACAACAATCTCAACAGTTAGAAAGAATGGTACAGTTTTCCAAGGGTGAGGAAAATGAGTTAGTAGCAGAATATGATCCTCCTACTACAAATCAATCAAGTGATGATTTTTATTCCTTGGAAGAGCTGGAGCAATTGGAAGATGAATCAATGGCCCAAATTGTCAAGAGATTCTCCTATGTCAGATTCAGGAGGAATCCCAAGCTTAAGTACAAGTCCAACTACAACAAATTCCAGAAAGGTGGATCTTCATCCTCTAACACCAGCAGTGGTGGGTACAAAACAGGAATGGTTGATCGGAGCACCATTAGATGCTATAACTGCAATGAGTTGGGACACTTTGCCACAGAATGTAGGAAGCCAAAGCAAGTAAGAAAGAACTCTGAAAGGGCTTATCTGGCAAAGGGAAGAAGCTGGGATGATACTGATAGTGAAGATGAAGAAGAAGGAAATCTTGCTCTTATGGCTATTGATGGAAAAGCTTCATCGTCAAGAATAGAGGTAAAACTTTCTGATGCTGAAATGGTTTATCATCTAAGAGGTAACTTAGATTGTGCACGTCGTGATAATGAACTGTTAAGTTTACAGATCACAGACCTTGAGAAAGAGGTCAATGAATTAAGACTTGTGCACATTAATCAAGACAAATTAAAAGAACAGGTATCTTTTCTAGAGAATAGAGTTGACTGTTATAGAAAACTCAAAACTATTCTCAAAGACAAGATCACCGGTCTTGAGACTAAGGTTAGAGCCTACTTCAATTCTTTTCGAAGGCTAAAGAGTTCTACAGTAAGCAAGCTGTTAATCAAACATCTGGAATATGTTATGATTACAATGCTGCTATTGGAGAATTAGGCATAAACTCCCCTCCTCATGTATGTGCTAAAGGGAGGGAAGTACCACATGTGCTTAAGGGTGTTGATGAACCCCTCTATAAAGCATCAATTGCTGAACCATTTGATGCGACCTCTTCTGTTATTCAAGAAGAAATACGTGCTGAGGATCATGCTAATGAGAAGATTGTTTCCAAGTCAAGTGAGTCGAAAGTTCCAGTCAAAGTTGTGAAAGCAACTGAGACTAACTCAGACACACATGAGTTGGATAATAATAATGCCACGTCTACCATGCATAAATTGCCTGCTGTTAATCACTCTCATAAAGCATGTGGTGTTGCTAATTGTATGTCTTGTGCTTTTAATATGATGTATGCTTATTTTAATGGTAAGCATGTGTCTAATGATAAGACTACTCCTCGTCAGCATGTGAATAACAAGAAGCATGATAGGTCTAAGACTGCTAGTCCTTCTAAGGCTAGAAAGGAGACATTTGTGCCTAAGCTTAAACAGAAATTTGTTAACGCTGTTTACAAGGTCAAATGTTCAGTCATTGAGAAAGTTGAGGCAATTAAAATTAAAAATGTTGTTTTGCCTGACAAAGGACAGTTCTACAAGTATGCCGGGCCCAACCAAGTTTGGGTTCCGAAGAAGGTCTAATCCATTTGTAGTACAGGGCATTAAACAGGTGTAACCGGTAGTGTGGATTCTTGACAGTGGATCATCAAGACATATGACCGGAGATAGAGCCCTGCTATCAAATGTGGATTGAGAAAGCTGGCCCCCTGGTTACCTTTGGAGATAACATCAAAGGTTTATCTGAGGGATATGGCTGTTTGCAAGCTGGGAATGTTATCATTGTAATTTTGTATATTGTGCTAGGTTATTATCAGGAAGCAGTATCTAACATATAGCACCAGTGACGAGACTTGAGAATATTACGACATATCAAGCACCTGCTGCACATTACACTTGGAATTGTACTCTAGTAAGATGTGTACAAGTGTACTCCTGGTTGGTAAGTCAAAAGAGGAAGTCAGTGCACCACAGTTCATGGACTTTGCAGTTGCAGATCTATTGAACTATGCAATCTCTTCTTCACAATCTCACTTCAGGTTGGTATGAACTAGTATACTGCTCAAGCAATCGTCAAGGACATGGTATGGCACTCTAACTGCAGTTACAATTTTATATGAATAAGTAGAGTCGTCATATTTATAACTCTCTTATCACTAAGCACGATCATATTATTTTATATGTGCAGTGGTATATTGTTTATGCAACATAACAATTAGTATCTAAAGTACTTGACAAGTATCGGTCAATGATATCTTGTTAACATTATGTTGCAGATATTTGTAAGCTTTTGACATGAATGAGAATTACTTAGACTTTACCCTAAGTGATCAATGTTTTATCAAAAACTCATTCATATTGAAAAACAAAATCAAACTTCTTTCTACATTAGTGATTTCTTATGTCATGTAAAATCTTTTGAAATCACTATTGTAAATCATTTTCTCTCTATTACCATATGTTCTGTGTTACAGGTTCAGTCTCCAATGACTTTCTTTCATTGACAGTCATGAGGTTGAAAACCCACAACGTCTATCCCAGACTGTAAAGACAAACACAAAAACAGAACCAGCCAACACTCTCTTACCACTAAATGTAGTATGAATGAGCGTGATGGAGATAGTGCCTTAGTGCACCACATAAGGAAGGTTCTGTAGTCAACCCAGTAGCTCTGTCTCCTACATAGATGAGTAGTATTTAAACCGAGACAACTGCTAACCCCCATACATCTTCTCAAAAAGATGTAATTGCTGAAAAGGCACAAAAACAGTTACTAGATTCATTCTCTCAACAGGGTGCGTCTATTGAATTTTTCCTGTCGGCCAAGGTATCCGATGTAGTGTCACCACTTCAAACATAATCAATTCTTGATGCACAAGGAGAGGTTACACACACAAAGGATGAGTTGACGGAAACAAGAGTTTCGACCATTTTAAGGTCAGATTCGATTGTTCAAGGTTCGTTAGTGGACCAATTGCCTTTACCGGTGTTAGGAGAGGATACTGATCCAAAAGCCATATGTCAGTGGTCAGTGTCTACCTCCCCAGGCTTAAATCCCCTGGATGCATCTGCGGATAGTGGATCTGACATAGGTGCAGATCGGCAACTTGTTGACAATGATTCAGATATTACCTGATGAGTCACAAGGAAATGTCTTCACAGACATTAGAAGGGAACTTTGATCTTTATGCTAAATTCGTTGGATCATTGTTTACCTTCCCAGAATTCAAATCTGGAACCCTAAAAGGGAAACTAGCAACTTGTAGATTATGACTCAGATTCATCTGACGAGTTTAACAAGGATGGGGATTTGTGAACTCCCATTGCACCACCTGTGACCTTCTTAAGGATGGCTAAGGTGATTTTCCTTGCAGGTACAGCTGAATGTTGGAGCTATGAGAGGAGTGATACACTTGTGAGAAAGAGTGTAAACACGAGTGGAGAGAAGAGTAAAACACATGTGAGGTACACTAAACAGAATCACACACTCACAGTGAGGAAGAAAGAGAAACTACTTGTTATTTCTTTTCCAACCAAGTGAAATATGAGAACTCCTTCAGACGACGGCATACATTCCTTCTTTAAGGGGGAGATAAAAGCTTAAGTAATAGTTTGGAGGATTCCTCAACTAAGGGGGAGAAATAGCAGGGAGGAAGAAAAAGATCCTACATGTACACTACACCACACCATTGTTGTTTGTAACTACGGATCCTATTGTACGGGAGAGGTGGTAAACACAAGGTGATTTCCTAGTAAGGGAAGAAGCTGTTAGGGGAGTACCATTGGTTTTTATTTGCGGATCCTATTGTACGGGAGAGGTGGTAAAACGAAGGTGATCTTCTTTAATCAGTTGATTCTCATAGGGGGAGAAGCAAGAGATATGGGCTTCTCAACAGGAAATGTTGTTGTACAAATGAAGATGGAACTACTTGAAGATATGTTCATTCAAGAGGAACATCTACTTGGAATCTGGAAAATGTTAAATCTAGTCCAGAACTTTTCTACTATTTACTTTGCATTTCTGTTTATATCTTTTTCTTATTTGTTAGTTGAGTTATCCTCTAGGTATTTGTGTGTTATTGTCTAACAAACAAATAGGGGGAGATTGTAAGTCATATGTCATAGGCCTATTTATATATTCGAGGATTCAACTCAACTCAAATAAGAATATAATAAGTAAATAGTGGATCAACCATCAGAGAGATCTCGCAAAGTAATATCTGTCAAAGGATTCAGAAACAAGGTTCATCTACAGACTTGAGGAGTTAATTCACTGGAAGAAGTTCAAGAAGTTGATCATGCCTCAGTGATATAAATCAAGATCGTGGATTTAATCAAGTGACAGAGATCTCGTCAGAGTATCATTAATTACAAGGATTTAATCTGAAGAAAATCAAAGTGTCAAAGTCAAGACATGAAGAAACGTCACGGAAGTTAGTCACTCATGAACCAGACAGTACATCGAGTGTCAACATTGAAGTGGTGGAATTGATTCATAATTTTCAGTGATTTTCAGAAGATCTGCAGAAGGATGGGTGCTGTTGAAGACTAGAATTAATTCTCTATTAATTAATTAAGCCATCTAATTTAATTAAGAAAATAAATTATATCTACGAAGAATAATTTATTTATTAATTGAATTAATTGATTAATTAATTCTGAATTAATTTTAGGAATTTTCAGAATTTAAATTGGATTAAAATCTGCATTAAATCAGCAAGACAATTGAAAATGAACTAGCATGACAATCAGGATTGTCATACCGATTGTCATGCTAGGCCATTTTTAATAGTCTCACCGAAAGTTACACTAGGAGAAGGATTGTCTTGCTAGTTCATTCTGATTGTCATGCTAGTTCATTCAGATTGTCTTGCTAGTTCAATCCATTGTCCTACCGAAAGTCTTGCCAGCTATAGGATTGTCATGCTAATTCAATTCTATTCGGCTGTTGATTAAAAAGAAGCAGAGAAGCAGCAACTCAATAAAAAAAAGAACACATAAGTCAAGAACAAAGCAGAAAAGAAAAACAAGAAGAAATATTTCATCTTTTCATCTGCATACTTCAAGATTAAATTTCTAGATTGTAAAGTTAAATCCAATCCACTAGAAATCTTTATCTTGCTCTTGTGTAACAATCTAGCGGATTAAAATCCCTAGAACTTAATCTCAAATCGCGTTTAGCATTTGATTCTAATTATTGCAAAAATAGAAAAAGTTCATGTCGAATTTATTCTAAATTTGTGATAATTAATTTGAGATTAATTCCTTGTAATCGATACAGTTGTTGTAACACCTTTCAAGTTTAATAATATTTTTATTTAACTTGAATTTTGTTTCACATTTTTTATTCCGCATTTAATTCGATTATTTGGTACTGTTTGTATTCAACCCCCCTTCTACAAACACATTGGGACCTAACAGGGTGTTACAGTGATTTTAATTATATTCAGTCCTTTCCTTCTGTACAGGGCATCTGTCACTACACCGGCTTTGCTTAAATGGTCGTTAATGGAATAATCAGAATCATTTGTTATTCTCAGCCAAAAATTCATACTTGAAACTTAATATATAGTTTCTTCCCTTCTAATCTTCGTAGGGAAATCCTTAGGCATTCCACATGGACATCCTTGGTCTTTGAATAGTGGAAGATGTTATCAATAAATACAATCATGCTTATCCAAGCACTCCTTATACACCATGTTCACTAACTGATACACTTGTTAATCTAAATAACATTACCAAAAATTGTGATGCCCATATTTCATTTAAACTGCAGTCTTCGATACGTCCTCAGGATGGATCTTAAGTCAATCCCCATAAAATAACACACTACTTGAATTAGGTCACAAAAGTAATCAATTTTAGATAGGGGTTACTTATTCTTATTCGTCGTTTTATTAATTTACTCGATAAACAGTACATAATCTCATAATTTCATTCCTCTTCTCTCATGGCATCATTGGTGCGCCCCACGGGGATATATCTGGTATGATCGCCTCCCTTCCGATAACTGCTGTCATTACTTCATTCCCACTGGCCGCTGGAGAAACTCGAGGGCATTCATTCATTTCTCGAACTTTTTCCAGCTTAAATACTTTCTTCTTCGTATCTCTACATATGGTGGATCTACCTTATATCCTTAGCTGATTACTCCTTTTCTCGCCTGATTGGAAGAACCTCTTATCTTACTTCTTCCTTTATCAACTCACCCTATTACTAGCTTTCATGCACTTTACTATTCGCTTCTCCGTAATTAATCCTTGACTTATGACAGGATAACCAATTCGTTACTAAAATCATATCAAACTCCTCTAGCCCGAAGGGTGTCAGATCAGCTGCACTATGTCCGAATTCTAACCGCTCGATCTTTAGGTTAATCTGGAAGTTCTGCCTCTAGCCGTGCTGGATATTGGCCCTTGGGATATAGTAACTTGAGTAACCGTTCCACAACTCCTTGTAATATGCCCAATCTTACCACAATGGTAACAAGTAACTCCTGGATTTTCTGGATTGCACTCCGACGCATAATGACCCTTGTGACCACATGTGACACATTGAACATTCTTTGTTTCCAGGTCTGAAAATCACATCAGAAATTGACTTACTCTAATTGGAACCGACTTCTATCTAACTGACCATTAGTTGGTACAATTAACCAACTCTCTCTTTCAATTGATCAATTGGAGTATCAACAGAAACATCAGTAACACACAAAAGTATACTTTGTATCTTTAAAAGTAGGGTATTTTTCCAAAAATTTGGGCAGCATTTCCTCTATATTATTGACTACCAGTCGGACTCAAGCCGACACCAACAATCAACCAACAACCATATCAATCCATCAATATCAACCAAACCACCAACAAGTATACTAACCATCTTTAACCACTCAACTCCACGGTTCACAATACTGTGACACATAACATGTTAATAACCATATGTATCACTAACCAACAAAATAAAATGGGGTTGGCTATTTCAGCTACAACTACCAACAAGCAACCTTGCAAACTAGGTCAACTTAAAGACCTCTGCTAGGCAGACTAGTCACCATTCTTCTAAAGGCGGTTCCCTATCATTTGCCATAGACTCGACAACCACTGAATTAAATTTTCTAAGACAACAACCTTTTCCAATTGATCAAAAATCCTTGCTGCTACCATCATTCCAAAATAGCAACCGGATACAAAACTTTTATTTCTCCTGATGGTCAATTCTTCGTTTACTTTCCATAACTAGGACGGTCTGAACACAGTGGTTACCGAAGGAAATTCATTTCCATACAACGCCAAATAAAATTTCGAAATCAAGATAATCCATTCTAAAAGAAAAGTGAAGAAGATGCGGATATGACTAGGAGCAACCATACAAGTACGTAAGATGGCCAGTCTTAGTACCATACAGTTTACAACACATATTTCGGTGGCGTCCCACCAGACCCTTTGCCACATAGACAAATAGTCAAATCATATGTATTGTTTGCCCCAATCAACCGATAGAACCTCCGAGGAAAGAGTTATAAGGGTTCAAGGTATATACCACAGTACTGATCCATATTCGCTACGAGACTCGGCTGTCATGGCAGCCGCTGACTATTACCATTCCATCTAAACTTTTGCGGTCAAACTCGCTTCCTCGAGAAGGGAAACTAGAAACCTCTACCAAACATTGCCAGTAATACCTATATACAAGGGAGACTTACTACAAGCTAGGGCAGTTCCAGCCAATCCTCAATAGACATAAGTGTTATACCTTTGAAACCCTTGACTGAACTCATAGACTCGCTCCTCTGATTGAGTTGCTGACTCACATCTATATATATAAACCTTCCTACACTCCTTTGACTCTATTCCTAACCTAAATCAGGGACTCAAACCTGTAGCTCTGATACCAACTATGACGGCCTCAACCCCGGGGTCAGGAGTTGACGTCATCCACAACACAACAACCAACACAATATAATTCATTTCACTGATAAAAAATAATCACGACCCCTCTTACCAAGATCTTTTCCAGGTTTAAGTATGACTTAGGTTATAATTTATCACAAAACTAATTCGTTACAACCACCTTGACAATACTACCTTAATACAGCAACTCAACAGACCATTTCTGATCTAACCAACTACCTCAGAGGAGCCTGACATGGAAGGAACTGGAACTCTGCCCTGACTATCACAGAAAAATCTCTTATGTATCTGCAATACATATATAAAACATTTTGCAAGGGTGAGCAATCAATTGCTCAGCAGTACCACTATATGAATAATAATCAAAAATAATTTATGCTAAACATTTATAGGAACAGAAATCATAAATCGTTTATAAAATAAGTAAACATGTGAAAGCCGATGAAACTGATGAAAACTGGATTATCAATAGCTAGCATGCTTTATAAAACATTTTATTAATTGTGTTGTGTAAATACCATAGTTCAATTTTAGCATGCTACTTTCATTTTTAAATCTTTCGTCCCATCGCAGGACCCATAAAACCATTTGTCCCGTTAGGGGGACCCAAAATCGTTTGTTCCGTTACGGGAACTACAAAACTTGTCCTATGACAAGACCTATAAAACTTGTTCCTCTCCAGGAACCTTAAAATCACTTGCTCAGACATAAAAGTATTGGATGTTCCCTAGTGAGACAGCTGATCAGGCTATCTCCATAGGATAACTCTATCTTGGCTATCCTATGAAAACTTGTTCCGGAACTCAGAGCCTAGCTAGGTCTCTGTCACGCTGGCTGGTGGTTATAATAGGGTGTGCAACCACTTCGCCTCTTACGCTAACTTCCAGGCCATTACGGGCCTCCTGCGCACACTCATCCAATTATCTGATCATTTTTATCCAGTTTTCCAAATCACTTACCTATCTCTTGTCAAAAAAATTATATCACATCACACTTTCGAAAACATTTTCATTTTATTCAAAATTTAGAGATAGGTATTTTCAGAAGTTACTTTTCCCCCAAAACACAAGTTAACAAAACAATTTGAAACCCAGGGGATACCTAACTTAAATCGTTCAGTTCCAGTACGTAATTTAAATCAATAATTATTCATATATACTGAACCGTAAAAGATTTTTTCAGGGGTACTTGCCTTGCAGAGCTTTATAAATATTATCGATTAACCTTGAGCCGACACGAACGCTCCGGCTTTAACGTCTAACCACTAGATTACCCTGGATTCGACTTCAACACTCAGGTCCTTCGATTGGACCCTTAATGAGCTCATCGACTGTCCACTAGGCTATCTTTAGACCAACGCCAACTCTTGGGCCTTCCGACTAGAACCTACAAGGTCAAAATACCCTAATTTAGACATTCGATTATGCTTGACATATCCTTGCTAACAATCTACCCGAACCTTAACAAAACCCGACTCGTAACATACTTCATATAATAATACACATATCAATTAGGGTTCACGTTCTCGAAAATCGGTTGGGTGTTCGTTTCAGAAAATATGTATATTTGTCCTTTTACGAAATTAGGGTTATCGGTTTTTGCAAAGTATTTCATCACAACTCATAATCAGGTTCCGTAGAGAGTACTCATATATAACCGATCGACGTTCGGATAGTCATTGGGTACGGCCTCGCGTTTCCATAATTTAATTTTCCGAAAATCGGGCAGCACCTCCTTTGATTATCGGCTAACCCGTCGAACATCCCGACGTCAAATCAATTCACAACAACTACAATGACAACCCAATCACAATCCAAATGCGCGAATCCCAATCACCGATTTATACCAGTAATACCAATCGAAATCCATAAATTCCCAAATTTTAATATCCAATATATACTTAACAATTATACGCGACTATTTATTTTTCAAAAATAATTGTATGATTTAATTTTAATAATTTTATAAATTTATTCATAATTTGTATTTCAAATCGTAGGACTCAGATTGTATCATCATAGTCCACCGTCGGCTCACCGAAGCTCATCGTTGGCAATGATAAAATTCGCGGGTTTCGATTATATCGTACGTCCTTCGCGAATTGCATCGATTAATACCATTTATTCCCGCACCAAAATATTTTATTTCACGAAACGTTAATCAGTAAATCCTGCATAAAAATTAATTAAATTAATCAAAATCTCCACAAAACTGATAAACCAGGAAACCAAATAAAACTCACAACCGCAGAACCACGCGTCTACGCGCTGTCCACGCCGGCCGCCTCACCGAAGCAAACCGGCGGCAACCGGAATATTAAAGAAACGACAATAGTAGCACAAATAGGCCCTCAACCCAGGTATATATACACACATATGCGTGTATATACACCGATGGACATGGCAAGAACACAACAGCGAGGTCGCCGGATTAATCACCGGCGATGATAACAGAAAAGAGGAAATGGTGCAGCAATTACCAAGGGACAACAGAGTTAAAGGAGGGACACTCGAGCGAGAGCAAAAGAGAGAGGAGAGATTGGAAGTGAACAGAGAGAAACGAAAGAGAATTAGGAGAGAGAGACTGCAGAGATGAAAAAGAAAGAGATAGCCGGTTGTTTGAAACAAAAACAAGGGGATAAGAATTAATATCCTTATTCGATTTTATCGCGATATTTCTAGATTCTGATACCGCAAATTAAAGAATTAAGCGAGTATTTATCGGTGAAAATAATCCGAAAACTCACGAAACTAATTTTGAAAATCCCCAAAATAGCTAGAAGTTAATTGAATAAAAATTTCCAGAATTTTGTAAATTATTTCTGAAGCACACATCAGCTCGCATTTTATAATTAAACGAAACAACGCACGGGTAAAATTTATCCCAAAAATTTCCGAAATAATTTTGCAATTCTCGGAATATTCCAAACTATATAAAATATGAATTTCGGAATTTTTTAAGAATTATGGAATTAAATACTAATTTTATAATTAAATACAATCAGAAAATTATTTGAAGATAAATAATCAATAAAATATTGATTTCTAAATTTTATAAACTCCTAAAAATAATTAATAAAATTATGAAGCCATAAAAATGATTTTAGAGATAACCCAAGTATTTATGGAAACAAATCCTGAATGAAATCACCTTTAAATATAAAAGTGAAACAACACAACTTCACAACGAATTACACAATTGAGACTCGAACACCAACGATCACACCTAATTAACAACAAAATAATATCCAATTGACAACACCCATACACATATTTTAAATATTTACTTATTCAATAATTGCACATTTAAATAATAAAAATATACGAGTCGTTATAACTACTGTGCACATATTCTTTGCATGAAGAATCAGTTACTGGATTATGGCATTAGGTACCATTTCATAAGGGAACATGTGATGGAAGGTACAGTGGGATTGCATTTTGTTCCAACAGACCAACAACTAACAGATATCTTCACAAAACCACTATGTGAAGCTACTTTTACAAGACTGGTAAATGAACTTGGAATGGTTTCAGGTTCTTTTTCAAAATTTGCTTAGTTTTTGTTCTCATGCATCAGACTTTATGCTCAGTATTTACAGATTGTCTTATCTTCATGTAATATGTGCTTATATTGAAATTCATTAAATGCTGATTGTTATCTGATGTGGATCTATATACTCTGATAAGTGTTTTGAATGTTCTGTGACTATTCAATCTAATGAGGATAATTGTGCTAGATGCTGACCTAGTAGTCTTTAACATACTAGAAATCCCATGTTTGAATTAGTAGTTTATGTGGAAACTCATTAACACAAGCAAATTCTTATATTGAGCTTAGTCAAGTTTACTTTGTGTATCTTATTACTAAGTCATAAACTAGATTTCTGTTTCTAATCTGTCAACTTCTGATGTCAGTAAATCTTAATGATGAATCTAAATGCTGATAAAGCCTCACTTATCTGAAGAAAAGAAAAGAAAAGAATAATAAAAGTCAGGTACTCCTTTGAGATCTAGAGAAAATAATGTGGAAGGGAAGACCCAAGTGCATTGCTGGTATTAAGTAATATGCATTAGAAAAGCAAATAAATTTTCTTGGTGACTTTTCACATTCTCTGATTACTGGAGAAATACTCTGATAATAGCATAAATTCTGATAAGCAGTTGTGACTCACTTACACTGAGAAGCCACTGTAAAAAGGAATTTCAAAAGATGCATAAAATGAGCACAAACAGTTGAGGTGGACTTTAGCATAAATTTGTTTTATGGTAGACTTTATGATAAATGACAGATTTTAAGCACTTTTCTCAGTTATGCCTTATTTCTAAGATGTACTGAAGTTTATCAGACTTTAATCTTTATCTAATATTCTGCTAAATGCACAGACTATCACTCCATATGAATGATGAAAATTACTATGGTGATTAAGATGTTTTTGACAAACAGTTAAGTGTCATTTGCTTAAATTTCTGAGGACAAGTTCAGATGATTAAACTCTGAAGAATCAAGTCAGTTTTTGAATGAAGAATTACAGAAAAAAATATTCACTGTTTGAGTTGGTAAGCCATATTCTGATGACTGTTAAAATCTGATATAAGTTAAAGTTCGGATATTAAATCCTGATGGAATCCTTGATGCTTACGTGGCATTATTCTTTACTTGACTTATTTGTGGTAAAAACTGAAACGGCCATATTTAATCAGAATATATTATGGTGAGATAAAAATAGTCATAATCATTAAGGGTTAGTGGTAAACGTATATGTCCTGAAAAATTGCATGTGCACGGTAATTATTGCTTATTTCCCGTACCCATTAACTCCCGCCTTAACTTTTTACTGACTGTTCACATGTTTCCAGGTGTAAATTGTCTACCATGCTTTAAAAATTAACTGTTATCACATGGGTTGTATAAATAAGAGAGTTAAAAGATTTTCTAATATTTTACCTACTTTTCTTATTATCTCATCTCTCTTATTTCTCTCACCCACTAATATTCTCTGAAGTAATTTTTCTTACAGGCATTTTCACAAACACCTTTCAAGCAATCTATTTTCTCACTTAATTTCTTATAAAGATGGCACCAAAAGACTTGATTTTCAATGGAGCTAAGTTTGTTCCTAACAACTACTCGTCTATTCTTAGCAAGGCTGAAGCTCCATCGGAACTTCACTTTATTCAGGATTTCCTTGCTAATTCTGATATTGGGTATGCTTTGATCCAACCTGAAGCAATCTTTGGAACTCAAGTGCTGGAGTTTTGGATAAGTGGCGTATATGATGATGGTGGTGCTCAAGGGTCCCCAAGTATCATCTTTACAGCAGGGGAGGATGAGCATGTCGTGACTTTGGCTACAGTTCGCCAAGCATTGCAACTACCTGAGAATTGCATTTATTCGACTGTTGAGGAGCCAGTTCTTCAACAAATGATGGCCAGTCTGGGGTATGAAAAGACGTTGGTAAATCTTGGTCAATTGAAGAGACCTTACATAAGGAGGGAATGGAGTTTCTTCTTTGACTGCATTACAAAGGCTTTTACAAACAAATGTTCAAATTTTGATGCCATCCCTATACTCAGTCAATAAATCGGGTATGCTCTCATTAATCAAACTAATTTTGATTATGCAAGTGCTGTCTTAGGCTTTATTGGGGATAGGATGACAGAAGATAGGCATACTGTCTATTTTGCTAGATTCTGCCAGCTTATTTATAGTTTTTGTTGTACTGATAAGCCCCAATTAGCCAGTGAATTAATTCCACCATTTAGACTAGCTAAAAGAGATTTTAATGACTTACTATCTACTGATAATAAGAAGGCTGTGTTAAGACCCCTCCAAATTCCTTTATCTTTCAAACAAGCCTTAATAACCTATGATCCAATTACATACACTGCACTATATCCTGATGTCCAACCATCTGAACCTGAACCATCAACACTACCCAAATACCTCACACTTCTCAACCACAACCACAACCAACTATCATAACATATTTTAAACCAACACAATCATCTCAACCTGAATCATCATCATATAACGTCAGACCTTCATCTTCTAGGCCAAAGAGGGAAAAGTCTGTTCCTCAACCTCCACAAAAGAGAAGGAAGATGATTTTCAAAGATGAATCTGATAGTGAACAGGAAGCACAGGTTCATGCTTCAGAACCTGTGACAGTTGAAGCTGAGAATTTTACTTCTCAGAAAGAAACTGCAGCTCAAAGTTCTGATACTTTGAAGAGGAAAACTATAAGCTCTGATGCTGCAACAGCAACTCCTTCATTGGCAAGGAGATTGAAGAAAATGAGGGCAAAGAGGTATAATGCTAAGCCTCCATCAGAAGATACAGAAGAAGCCGAGGAAGGGGATCTGGAATCTCTAATCTTAAAAGAGCCAATTATCATTGAAGCCCTTCCAGCTCAAGCCCAAGACACTGTTCCTGATTCAGTGATTACTCCTATCGTTTCTCCAGTCAGAGAGACAACAGTTGAAGGTTCAGGATTAAGTCCAGAAATTGATCTTCAAAGGCTGATTATACCAACTATTTTATTTTTGGAAGCTCCATCTACAGCAACTCAGCTATCTCTAACTCATTCTCCAATTTTAAATGCTGAGATACCATCTACACCAACCACACCAGCTCTGGAGATAAATTCTGATGCTCAGAATTTAGATGATGCTATTCCTGAATCTCCAGTTGCATCACACACTCTTGTGCTGTCAGAACATAATGAATCTTCCTCAAGTTCTGAAGACAGTGTTTCTGTTGAGACTCCAGCTCCCATTCTGGGAAAGGAAGAATTAGTCAAGAAATTTGTTGAACAGGATGCTATTGTATCTTGGAAAGAAACTCATAGGGGAGTTGAGTGGACCAAGAAGTGGAATAAATCAGATTTTATTCCAAGCACCAAAATTCTGAAAGAACATGTGTCAAAAGCTGATGAGTTATTGTCAAATTCTAATTTCAAGACTCAACTCAAGGTTACAGCTATGAGTACAAGAAGTCTTCATGGTCTACACTCCATTACTCATGATAAGGTTGATACTCTAAAGGAAAATACTGATAAGCTAGATCTATAGATCAAGCTTGACAAGAATAGATATATCAGACCTACTCTTGAGAAAGTTGAAGCCATTGAGAAGATTCAAGAGAAGCAACATGCCCAACTTACTGAGGTCCTTCGAAATCAAGCTTCTCAGAAAGCTCAATTGCATGAGATCGAATCTTCAGTTGAACTTCTTCTCTCTCTCTCTCTTACTTCCTGATGATGCCAAAAAGGGGGAGAAGGTAGTTAAGTCCAAATGCTCACCTCCAAATGCTCACCTACTCAAATACTGAAGAAGAAGGATGACAAAGGTGATGACCAGGGAAACTCTGATAAGAGCAGAGGTCAAGTAAAAGTTCAAGGAAAATCTTCACAGAAAGTAATTTCTGATGTTAGCAAATATTCTACACAGAACAAGTCAAGTTCTGATAAGCAAAGTCTGATATCAAGTTCTGATATTCTGATTCAGTCAGGATCTAAAGACTCTCAGAAGTTTTTACAAACTCTGAAGCTAAAGGGGAAGCAGACTACTGTTTATTACAAAGATCCTAAAATCCAGACACTTGATGAGGAGATAGCTAGAAGATTATATCTGAAACAAAATCCAGGAATGGATTTGGAAACTCTCAAGGAGGAAGAAGCTAGAGTTACAGCTGAGAAGACAAATCTAAAGTCTAAAGCTTCTGATGTAAAGAAACCTCCAAAGCCTAAGGAAAAAGGCATTGTGATCAAAGAAAAGTCAAATTCTAAGGCTTCAAAGTCCAAGACTAGATCACAAACTGAGATTGATCCTAAGTCAAAGGGAAATGAAAAGGTTGGTGAACCTTTCAAGATTCGGAAAAAGATAAGTTCTTCCATTTCAGTCTATCAAGCTACAATACATGATAATGATTTGATAGAAGATGAAATTGTTCAAACTCTGAAGAGAAAAAAGATAATTGAAGAATCTAAAACAACCTCTGACATTGCTCAAGTTGTTCAGAATAAAGAACAGCAAGCTACAGAAGAAACAACAAATTCTGATCAAGCTATCAAGACATCAACTACTGATATTGCTCAAGTTGATTTGAAAAAGATGATAATTGCTGATAAGAAGAAGCTGTTATGGAAGAAAGCTACTCCAGTTGAACCAAAGTCCAATCTTATGATTAATCAACTCGCAACATTTAGGTTGAGAGCCAAGCAACCTAGAGATAGAGCTAGATTAGGTTCTTATGAAGAGAAGATACAAAAATGAGTAGAAGTTACTCTAAGAGATCCTTTCATGTTGACAGACAAAACATATGAACAAATCAAACAAAAGCACCTTGACAAAGTGTTGTCTGCTTAAATTGTGATAGATGCTCATGATAAAGAAAATCTAAAAGAGAAATTGAACTTACTTCTCAATGATAGAAGAACTTACAGACTAGCTGATACTGATGTGCTAAAGAAGTCTGTCAGAGAGCTTCAACATATTTACTATCTTCTGGAAGTAAAATCTGATATTACAAGAAGATGGTCGGAATACATTTTGAAGGCTATAAGAGATCTTCTCAGAATCTCTGGTACAAAGGCTTCTCAGTACATTCCAATGATTACTGAAGATGATGGAAGAGAAATTCCTATGCTGAAGAACTCTGCGAAGGTGGAACTTATTCTGAAAGGAAGATGCTTATATTATAATGAAGAATCTTCACATCCTAGAGTTATCAGACTTAGTAATGTACTTGACGAACATCAATTCAAGCTCTCAGAACAACCATTTATCAAATTGGTGACAGCAAAGATGAAGAACTGATGCAGGTCAAAGCACAGTTAGTTGAAGTTCTGAGAAAAGCTGAAGATAAGCTGGTAAAAGATTTTGTTAAGAATCATTATGGATTCAGTGATGTTGGTAAAGCTGCATGTTCTGTAAGTTGTAGTTAATAGTCTTATTAAACTCTTATTTCATTTGAACTTAAATGTTTTTGACATCATCAAATCTATTAACTTGTATATTTTTGCATAATTTACAAGTTGGGGGAGATTGTTAGATATATTTGAGATGTCATGTCTAATATGTTTCATGTTTAGTTTTCAGATCCTAACAAACAGGAAATATCAGGACTTACTGAAATCAGTACTTACTGGAAGTCAGAAGATAGATATCAGAACTTAAGGTCATATCAGAACTTAAGTATGGGAGGACTTACAGTTAAGGAAGGAAGTTGATTTACAGGATAGAAGATCGAGACTAAAACAAAAGAAGATATGCATGGAAAGAGTTAGAAGATAAGAAGACATGTATAAAATATCTGATTGATATATTTTAGGAGATAAAATTATATTCCATATTAATTAGAAGTTATTTTATAATTGTGTACTATATAAACACATACATAGGTTTACACTATATGTGTTATCATTATCGAGAAGATCATACATTGTAACCTAGAAGCTCTTAGTGATATTTGTTCAACACTGAGAGAGAACAGTTCCATTGTAACAGAGTTTATTATATTGAATATATCTGTATTTGTTACTTGTGTTAGAAATCGATTTGATTGTAATAAATACTGTATTCAACCCCCTTCTACAGTGTTGTGTGACCTAACATAAGTAATCTTATCTGGATTTTCAGGTGACAAAGGGATGGGAATTAGATCATCTGTCAGGTTTCCTCACTGCTTGTTGGGCTCTCAGACTTTTATCTCTTATATTAGGAAGACTTGTCCCCGATTCCATCGGGCCTTTAACGTGGCTATACAAAATGCTAGTTAGGAATCAGTGAGTACCCCCTACCAAGAATATTTTAGAATTTTATATCATAGCGTGACAACCAATGGGTCTTTATGGGGGAACTTCAACCCTTCCAAATCAGAATCATCAAAATTAGAGGCAATTTTCAGTATCACTCATTATGGTGTATTACCTCTCAGGCATAAGCTTTCATTGTGCTTCTTGAAGTTCCATATATTGTTAGTCTTATAAAGATCATTCTGATAACCGACCCTTGAGATTGCGCATTTTCCTAGAGTATCATGATCTCCTTTTTTATTCTCCATAATCTATATTTCTGTTACTTCCTTCACCATCATAGTGAACCTATTCAGTATTCCTTCATGGATTGCTAACTCAATTTTATTCCTGGATTGATGACAATCTTCGATGTCATTTTTATAAAATCTTGAATATAAATTCTTGTCCCTCTTTTCAGGGTTGGTGCTCAGTGACTTTGGCTATCAACCATCTTCATCTTTATCAACTTTGATCAAGATTCGGCTTCGTGCATACTTGGTGAACTTTGGTTATCGATTATTCTTTCTTAGGGGAGAGTCAGAATCTTAAAGGAATATGTCCTAAGTCCAATCATGTATTAGGATTTAGGAATAACTTCCTGTGTAATCTGTTTTAATTTCATTGATATTAATAAAAGACTTGTTTTGTTTTTATTACGGGCTCTATCTATTTAAGTGTTTAAATAAGATATACCATAGTTCAGAGTAAAGCTTTTTATGGATTATGATGAGATCATAATAGTGAGACCTAAAAGATGATAACTCTAAACTTAAATAGTTCCTGATCATAGGTGTAATAACCCCCAAAATTTTCAACTTTTTGTAACCCTTGTGAATAGTGTTTTAGCTGAATGAGAAAACTTTTCATGCCACACTATGTAGGGGTTCTAGTATGGATATTCTGAGATTTTATTAGTACTCTATATGGTATATGAGTGTATGTAAAGATCGTCAGAATCCAATTCCGAACACTTTGGTTTTTCCCGGAAATACACTAGATACGGAGAGAATTGAGTATAAGGTAACAGGATAAAAAAGGATTTAAATTAAAGGATTATAATAGAGGATCATAAAAAGGAATATAATGTATTGAGAAAGGTTAAGGGAACCTAAGTAATAAGATCCCGGGTATGATCCTTCAAACGATAAACGAAAACGAAAGTTAAGCGAACCGTATAACAGATCAGCGGTCATTAGGCAAACAATTAGGAAGTTAATCAAACGGATTAGAGAGAGTGATGTCACCCAACCAATGAGAAGAGGACAAGGAGGGAAAGATGACATCACAACATGACATAGGCATGACATGGGAAGGAAGGAGATGTGGTGGATTTTTAACCACACAAAATCAAGGTTAAAGTGGTAATTAACCAAAAACAAAACAAAACCAAATCAACCAAGCCAAATAATTCATTCTTCATCAAATCAAAAAGAAACCAAGGCATTATTTTCTTCTTTAGCTCTCGGCTTTTTACTATTCCAAAGGCAAGAAAAATTCAAAATCCAAGATCAAGGCTTCCTAAATTGGAGAGTTAATTCCCTAATCATCCTTATGCATAGATAGGGCTATATCATGAGTTTAAGCCATCAATTCTTTCTCAATCTTCTTCATTAAATCAATGAAGAAGACAATGAATAGTGTTTTCAAGTTTTTAACTTGAAATTTTTCTTGTTTTCCTTTAAGATCCAAGCATTCCTAAGGCTTCTCAAAGCTTCTTAAGGCTTCCTAGCTCCTCCCACCACTTCAAGGAAGGTATATCATCTCCAAACCCTAGATTCCTATGTTTAATAAGATGATTTTGATTATTATGGTGATATTGTAGCTTAATGTTTGTGGTTTAGAGTTTGGGTTGAAGTGGTATTGAAATGGAATGCTAAATCTTGTTGTTTTGATTAAAAGAACTTAAGTATAGTTAAATTTAAGCTTAGGCATATGTATAAATGTTGGAATTGAATTGATTGGGGCTGTTATGATGTGATAAGGATGGATGTTGGTTGTGTGTTTGATTTGAGGTTGAATTGTGGTTGGTTTTGAATGGTTTAAAATTGGGAAATCGCGTAAACATAGCCGTCGTAACGTCCGATTTTCTTTAGACTGTTTTTGTGCATAACATTAGGACCCGAGAACCCCCTGCTAGATTATGACGATTTCCATGTCTAGATAGCTCATGTTACGAACTTCGTTCTGATATATAGTTCGTTCGATTCCGATGCACGGTTTAGGAGAAACGACCGTTTCAAGTAACGGCGTTTCGCGAACGAAACTTTTCCCCTCGCCTTATTTTGAAACATAGGTTAAAGACCAAAAAGGGTTAATTAATGTATGAAACATTTATGGTAAGTGTGTTAGGCAGTTGGTAAGACACTCGCGAAGGAATCACCTTAAAACTCGTAAAGGTTAAATTATTAAAAATGGTGGAGCCGAGGGTACCCGAGTGACTTCAGAGAATCAATAAGCGCAAAACAAGCGTTAGAGTCTAAGTTAGTTAAAGTATAGATTTACAAGTACCTTTGGTTTAGTTTCAACTTACTTGTTGTTTATAGGTTACCAGACTCGTCCCGAGCCTTTTATCACCCCAAGTCGCTCAGACAAGTTTTCTACCCGTTATACTGTTGTTGTGATGTATTTGTGTATATGCATGATCTTGCGTTAAATGCATATTTGTTATAGCAAATTCTTGCGATATATTGTAGCATGTTATATGGTACATATGCATGCCTATTTCGTATTCTTGCCATATATATCTGATTGGTTCAGTTGATAATACCTATGCTAGAGGATAGCGGTAATTTGCATATACCCTTATTATAGGGACCCAAAAGGTGAAAACATTTTCTAAAACCGGGAGTCGAGGATCCCGAGTAGATTTTGTATATATGTATATATATATATATTTATATATATATGGTTATAGTTTTCAAAACTATTAATCGAATAAGGTTTATTCGATAATTTTATTTTATTTATTGAATATTATTCGAATATTCATTCGAGGGCTTATGACTCCTTTATTTTATTTAATGAATATTATTACGAATATTCATTCGAGGACTTATGACTTCTTTATTTTATTAAATGAATATTATTTTGAATATTCATTCGAGGACTTATGACTCCTTTTATTTTATTATTTGAATATTCATTCGAGGGCTTATGACTCAGTTTATATTATTTAATGAATATTATTTGAATATATTCATTTGAGGATCTATGACTCCGATTAATTGCTGAGATATATTCTTTATTTTATTAAAGAATAAGGTGTCGATAATCAAACTTATCTTTGATTATTCAAATAAAGATAGTACTTTCGTATAAGTATATCTTTGGTTATTTAATACTCATTTCAAGTATAAGTTTTAATACTTCTACTTCGATTATTTTTATAAGGATTATCTTTATGAGAATATTATTTAAATAATAATATTCAGACATTTTCTAAATATATTGGGACTGATTTACTTCATTAAATCAGCATTACTCCAAACACTCTTTAAAGTGTTTTCGAGTCTTCAAAATGATTTTTAAAAGTTAGAGCGGATCCCAAAACTCATTTTTATATTTAAGATCTTCCTTTTTAAAAGGGGATTTAAATACTCGCTCAAAACCTGAGGGATCCGGCTCTATGGTGTATTTTATATTCGCAACAAGGTTGTAGTTTTGGTAAATGAATTGATTACTTACCCAACGTTCGGGAAGTAAGTCCATCTATTGAGTCGGCATAAGCAACATGGGCTCAGTGGGCGTCCATGATAGTGTAAGTGGCTCAGTGGGAGTCCATTAAATGCATAAGTGGCTGAGTGGCAGTCCAGCATAAGGTCCTATTGCGACCAGGGTGATGACCAGTGGGGAATTCGTCCATCTACTAGTAGAAAAGGTTACTTATTGGTATCATAACTTCATTTCCTTTAATAATATTTCAAAGATTTAATCTATTCAAATCTTGTCTGGTAGTCTCATCTATGTGATGAACTGTTGAAAGCTCATTATACTTTGAACAGTGGTAGTTCAAGTAGCTTTATAAATGATATAAGTGTAGTGAAGTATTTAGTAACTTCATCCCTTGTTTTTACTTATATCTAGTAAGTAATTATCTTACACATGATAAAAGATTCTAGTAAGTATCCATTTAGATACTTATATTATTGTTATCACTATATATTATCTTGCGAGCTGTAAGGCTCACTCTTGCTTTATTTCTTCATCACACAACAACAGTTAGGAAAGATGACCAGACTCCAGCAGACCCAGCGCAAGCGCGTGGGAAGCGTCCCGCGTCTTCCCGATGATGTTGTAGCTGCTATAGCTGCAGAGGTAAATCTATTGTAGATCAGACCATCTACTTTTGAGAATCAATTATGTATAATTATAACTTGTGGCAGATAATGGCAATTAACTGTAAATTTATCAAGTAATCATTTTGGGTTGTAATAACTTTTAAATTGTGGATTCAAAGACTTGTACTTATTTCAATTTCATCTCTGAGACTATAACGGGTTGTGGTGTGTGTTAGTGTGGGGTCACAGCATAAGGTTATTTATTATTAATTAAGTGAAGTGATATTGTGGAAAGAAAGACCGTGACGACCCGGATCCCCGACCCCGGATCTGGGGGTGTTACAGAAATGGTATCAGAGCTAAGCGTTATAAACCTCAGAGATGATGCGACGATATAATAACAAACTCACAAAGATAATAAGAACTCTTGCCAAGTTCATGGTCAGACTACTTAAAGTAGTGCTGACAGTTAAAACCCTTACGGGAACCCTTATAAGTATCATGATAGTAACTTAGCTCGTTTAATGTGTAGGCGCCTGAGATAGAGGACCCTGAAATGTTCGAGCGTGAGCATGATGAGGCACTGCTAGATGTTGAGGATCAGGAGGAGCCTGAGATGGAGGAGGATGAGGAGGACCCCTCAGAGGAGTCAGAGACGGAGGTCATTGCTATTTCAGATGAGGAGGACCCCTCAGAGGAGTCAGAGACAGAGGTTATTGCTATTCCAGATGAGGAGGACCCGGATGAGGTCCCAGTAGCTGAGGAGCGTGTTGGACCTATGGTAGTGTATGCTGGTACCCCTTTACCCACACTTCCGGTGGTCAGAGCCCCTACCCCTCCACCACTATCTTGGATTCCCGATGATGACAGCTCAGAGACCCATACTTCCGAGCCTAGGCAGACCGAGGAGGCACCCTCAGCGGCTCCGGATTCACCACCTCTTGACCCTGCCCACAGGCAGTCTTCGTTAGCTCATGGATATGTTCAGGATGTTCTGAGGACCCGAGTGGCTGTTGCCGAGGCCCGACTGGATGAGGCCAGGAGGGAGTTGGATGCGGAGAGGGTGGGTAGGCGTACCCGAGCTTATGAGACTAGGGCTTCTATACCCCGATCTTTGAGGAGGGAGCTTACGGGGATAGAGCTCACGTCCCGAGCGAGACTCAGATCTCTCCAGGGGGACAGGCATGGTAGGATCTCCAGGCGGCAGGCCGACTATATCTTCCGTCGTGCGATGGAAAGGGTATGGGAGCTGACCCGCTCCGGTGTATGATTCAGGATTGACGATGGAATAGTCTAGTTGTCTAGTTAGCCGAGGCCTTAGTAAGAGCCAATTTTCCGGGATAGTTGACTTGTATATAGCATCCCTTTTTCTGACTAGACAGATAGACTCTTGTGTATCACTTTTGGGACAGATGGCGGTAACACCGTTGTACTTTTGGCCAGATTAAACTATGTATTTCTCGCATTATGTATATATTTGTTTCCTTCGGTTCAGTTCCTTAGTGACGGGATCACTATTTTTATCATTATTATTACTGCACTTCGTATTAGAACTGTCATAAAATAATAGAATTACGATATACGTTCTCCCCATTATGAAGCTGTGCAAGGCACAATGTTGTATATGATTGTGACCTAACGTTGAATTTCCCAATAATTTTTTTTATTATCAGAATCATGCCGCCAAGAAAGATTGGAACTAGGGCGAACCCTGGATCTGAGGACCAGGGAAGCCATAACCAGGATGATAGGAACCAGGAACACAGTGAAGAGGAAGATGAGGATTATGTGGAACAGGATGACTCCCAGTATGAAGAGGAAGAGGAAACATATGATGTTGAGGGATTTGAGATAGAGGCTGAAGAAGGAGAAACTGAGGTTGAGCAACCAGTACCAAACCCAGGCATGGATCCCATGGGCCAGTTCATGCAACTCCTAAGGCAGAATTTGGAACGTCAACCCAACCCACCCCCTCAAGGAAATAACAATACTGTGGCAAACTCTTTCAGGGCTTTTAAGTCCCTTAAGCCCCCTGAGTTCCACGGATCAGCCGACCCAATTGAGGCAAGGGCATGGTTAAAGGAAATGGAGAAATCCTTTGAGATTTTGAGTACCGATGAGGCACAAAAGACTGTATTTGCTACCTACCTTCTGAAAGGAGAAGCTAACTACTGGTGGGAGGCCAAGAAAAACATGGAGACAGATGTTATTATAACCTGGGAGAGATTTAGTCAGTTGTTTCTGGGAAAGTATTTCCCGAGGTTTATGGAAAACCAGATGGAGCTCAAGTTCTTGGAGCTAAAGCAGAATAACTTTTCTGTAGCAGAGTACGAAGCGAAATTTACTGAGTTATCAAGGTTTGTGCCGGAGTTTGTGAGCACCGAGGAAAAGAAAGCTAGGAGGTTTCAGTAGGGACTGAAACCGTGGATTCAGAATAGGGTGGCAATCCTTGAGCTTACGGACTATGCCACTCTGGTGCAAAAGGCAACGATTGTAGAAGTCGGAAGTGAACAGATGCAGAAGGAAAGAGAGAAGAAAGGAATAAAGAGGAAAAGTATGAGCATGGGTGGAGGTTCCGCAGGAAGGAGCTTTCCAACTAGATTTAATCGAGGAGCAGTGTCCCTACCAGGAAGGAACACTGGGTTTAAGCGGCCAATGAGTGTGAGTGTGAGCCAGGGCGGCCAGAAGTCAAGAATGTCCTATCCCAACCAGTCTCGACCCCCATTGCCAGCCTGTAACATATGTGGAAGGAATCACACTGGGGAGTGTAAAGGAAAGCCAGTAACCTACTTTAAGTGCGGTCGAGAAGGTCACTATTCAACTAAGTGCCCATCATCAACCCCTGCTGTCATTCCAACCACCACTTGTCATCAGTGTGGACGCCCAGGTCATTGGAAGAGGGAATGCCCAATGAACAAACCAGCAGCTTCGGGAGCAACCAGGGCTGCTTCTAATAAGCCACCTACTGCAAGGACTTTCAACATGACAGTCCAGGATGCTATGAAAGATTCAGATGTGATAGCAGGTACCCTTTCTCTAAATTCAGTCAGTGCAAACGTTTTATTTGATTCGGGAGTAACTAAATCTTTTATATCAAAGGACCTTGCGCGTAAGTTAAGACTTAAGGCTGAACCCTTGATAGAACCCTTACAAGTAGAAATAGCCAATCATGAAATTTTTCCTGTTAACCAGATTCACCCCGCCTGTGAGATAGGCATAGGGGAGCAATCTTTTAGTGTTGATCTGATTCCTTTTAAATTAGGGGAGTTTGATGTAATTTTGGGAATGGACTGGCTATCTAGCAATGATGCTCAGATAGACTGTAAAGGGAAGAAAGTTAAGCTAAATATCCCAGGGAAGAAAGAAGTTATATTTAGAGGAAAGAGGCAGACGCAGAAATTTTTGACTATGGCCCAGGCCAGAAGGATGCTACGAAAAGGAAATGAGGCCTACCTAGCCTATGTGGTGGACATGCAGAAGGAGAGCCCAACTTACAAGATATTCCAGTAGTCAACGAATTTGAAGATGTATTCCCACAAGACCTTCCGGGATTACCACCCGATAGAGTGATTGAATTTGCTATTGAGTTGGCCCCAGGGACGGCGCCAGTTTCAAAAGCACCTTACCGGTTAGCCCCGTTAGAAATGAAGGAATTAGCTATCCAATTGCAGGAACTCTTGGATAAGGGTATGATAAGACCCAGTGTGTCTTCGTGGGGAGCACCAGTTTTATTTGTTAAGAAGAAAGATGGGAGCATGAGGTTGTGCATCGACTATCGAGAGTTGAACAAGCTAACCATAAAGAACAGGTACCCATTACCTAGAATAGACGATCTGTTCGACCAGCTAAAGGATGCTGTTTATTTTTCCAAGATCGACCTGAGAACTGGATATCACCAACTAAAGATTAAACCCGAAGATATTTCCAAGACAGCGTTCCGTACCAGATATGGGCATTATGAGTTCTTGGTAATGTCCTTTGGATTAACCAACGCCCCAACGACTTTCATGGATTTAATGAATAGAGTATTTAAGAAGTACTTGGACAAATGTGTGATAGTTTTTATCGATGATATTTTGATCTACTCAAGGACTGAGGCAGAACATGCAGAGCATTTGAGGATAGCTCTAGGATTACTCAGAGAGGAACAGTTATATGCCAAATTCTCGAAGTGTGAATTCTGGCGGAATGAAGTACAGTTTTTAGGACATGTGATCAATAAAGAAGGAGTATTGGTCGACCCCTCCAAGATAGAGGCGGTCTCAAATTGGGAAAGGCCAAAAACACCCGCAGAGGTAAGGATTTTCATAGGATTGGCCGGCTACTATCGTAGATTTGTACAGGACTTTGCGAAGATCGCATCCCCTTTGACCCGACTTACTCGTAAGATAGAGAAGTTTGAATGGACGGAGAAATGCGAGAACAGTTTTCAGGAATTAAAGAAAAGGTTAATAATGGCTCCGGTGTTGGCATTGTCGGACGGAAAAGGAGATTTTGTGATATATAGTGACGCGTCGCACAAAGGATTAGGGTGTGCTTATGCAGCACGGTAAAGTGATTGCGTATGCGTCGAGACAATTGAAGGAATATGAGGTTAGATATCCTACTTATGACCTTGAGCTCGCGACAATAGTATTTGCCTTAAAAATTTGGAGGCACTACTTGTATGGAGAGAAGTGCGAGATTTTCACAGACCATAAGAGCCTCAAGTACATATTTACGCAGAAAGAGCTCAACATGCGCTAGAGGAGATGGTTAGAACTAATCAAGGACTATGATTATGAGATTATCTATCATCCAGGGAAAGCCAATGTGGTGGCTGATGCCCTTAGTAGAAAGGAAAGACTCAGAATGATAACGACTTCGGAAGAATTGATAAGGGATTTTGAGAGAATGGAAATAGAAGTAAAGGTAACCGGAACCGGAACTAAAAAGCTTTTTGAGATCTCAATGCAGCCCGAGTTATTGGAAAAGATCAGATTGTGCCAGGAGAAAATAATGAATGAAGGCAGAGAGTCAATGACTGGAGAGGAGATCCATACTGAGAAAGATGATAAAGGGATAATGAGGTACTCCTACCGGATTTGGGTTCCGAATGTTCAAGAGCTTAAAGATGAGATTTTGGATGAAAGCCATAGTTCAAGGTATTCCATTCACCCGGGAAGTACCAAGATGTATAGGGATTTGAAGGAATATTACTGGTGGCCCAACATGAAGAGGGACGTAGCAGAATGGGTGAACAAATGTTTGACTTGTCAAAGGGTAAAAGCAGAGCACCAGAGACCTAGTGGACTCTTACGACCCCTAGAGATTCTCGAATGGAAATGGGAACAGATAGCGATGGATTTTGTTGTAGGCTTGCCAAGGACGAAAGCCAATCACGACGCCATTTGGGTAATTATAGACCGACTGACAAAGTCAGCTCATTTCATTCCTATCAATGAGAGATACACAGTCGATAGACTGGTGGACATTTACCTTAAGGAAATAGTGACGCGACATGGAGTCCCAGCGTCCATTGTCTCAGACCGAGACCCTAGGTTCAACTCCAGATTTTGGAGGAGCTTTCAGGAATGTGCGGGGACCAAGTTAAATATGAGTACCGCGTACCATCCCCAGACGGATGGGCAGAGTGAAAGGACCATCCAGACACTAGAGGATATATTGAGAGTCTGTGCAATAGACTTTAGAGGGAGTTGGGATGATCACTTGCCGTTGATCGAGTTTTCTTATAACAATAGCTTTCATGCTAGCATCGGAATGCCGCCTTATGAGGCCCTATATGGAAGAAGGTGTCGATCTCCCTTATACTGGGATGAAGTGGGGGAGCGGAAGATGCTCGGACCCGAAGTGGTCCAAAGAACCAAAGATATAGTGGATCTTATTAGAGGGCGACTTGTAGCAGCCCAAGACAGACAGAAGAAATATGCAGACCTAGCCCGAAAGGACAAGGAATATGAAGTAGGGGACTTAGTACTGCTGAAAGTATCCCCTTGGAAGGGATTAATGAGGTTCGGAAAGAAAGGAAAACTAAGCCCAAGATACATTGGACCTTTTGAGATATTAAGACGGATTGGAAAGTTAGCTTACGAGCTAGCCTTACCCCCTAACTTGAAACAAGTTCATAATGTGTTCCATGTGTCAATGCTAAGGAAGTATCATCGGGATGCCAGACACATAGTGGAGTACGAGCAGGTGGATATGCAGCCAGATCTAACTTACGTGGAGAAGCCAGTAAGGATTATAGATAAGAAGGAGCAGGTGCTTCGGAACAAAGTGATCAAGCTAGTCAGAGTACTGTGGCAGAATCATAATGTGGAAGAATCAACTTGGGAACTAGAGAGCATAATGCTAGAAAAGTACCCCCATTTGTTTTCTGTTTGATTCCGGGGCGGAATCCTTTTAAGAAGGGGAGACTGTAATAACCCCCAAAATTTTCAACTTTTTGTAACCCTTGTGAATAGTGTTTTAGCTGAATGAGAAAACTTTTCATGCCACACTATGTAGGGGTTCTATTATGGATATTCTGAGATTTTATTAGTACTCTATATGGTATATGAGTGTATGTAAAGATCGTCAGAATCCAATTCCGAACACTTTGGTTTTTCCCGGAAATACACTAGATACGGAGAGAATTGAGTATAAGGTAACAGGATAAAAAAGGATTTAAATTAAAGGATTATAATAGAGGATCATAAAAAGGAATATAATGTATTGAGAAAGGTTAAGGGAACCTAAGTAATAAGATCCCGGGTATGATCCTTCAAACGATAAACGAAAACGAAAGTTAAGCGAACCGTATAACAGATCAGCGGTCATTAGGCAAACAATTAGGAAGTTAATCAAAAGGATTAGAGAGAGTGATGTCACCCAACCAATGAGAAGAGGACAAGGAGGGAAAGATGACATCACAACATGACATAGGCATGACATGGGAAGGAAGGAGATGTGGTGGATTTTTAACCACACAAAATCAAGGTTAAAGTGGTAATTAACCAAAAACAAAACAAAACCAAATCAACCAAGCCAAATAATTCATTCTTCATCAAATCAAAAAGAAACCAAGGCATTATTTTCTTCTTTAGCTCTCGGCTTTTTACTATTCCAAAGGCAAGAAAAATTCAAAATCCAAGATCAAGGCTTCCTAAATTGGTGAGTTAATTCCCTAATCATCCTTATGCATAGTTAGGGCTATATCATGAGTTTAAGCCATCAATTCTTTCTCAATCTTCTTCTTTAAATCAATGAAGTAGACAATGAATAGTGTTTTCAAGTTTTTAACTTGAAATTTTTCTTGTTTTCCTTTAAGATCCAAGCATTCCTAAGGCTTCTCAAAGCTTCTTAAGGCTTCCTAGCTCCTCCCACCACTTCAAGGAAGGTATATCATCTCCAAACCCTAGATTCCTATGTTTAATAAGATGATTTTGATTATTATGGTGATATTGTAGCTTAATGTTTGTGGTTTAGAGTTTGGGTTGAAGTGGTATTGAAATGGAATGGTAAATCTTGTTGTTTTGATTAAAAGAACTTAAGTATAGTTAAAGTTAAGCTTAGGCATATGTATAAATGTTGTAATTGAATTGATTGGGGCTGTTATGATGTGATAAGGATGGATGTTGGTTGTGTGTTTGATTTGAGGTTGAATTGTGGTTGGTTTTGAATGGTTTAAAATTGGGAAATTGCGTAAACATAGCCGTCGTAATGTCCGATTTTCTTTAGACTGTTTTTGTGCATAACATTAGGACCCGAGAACCCCCTGCTAGATTATGACCATTGCCATGTCTAGATAGCTCGTGTTACGAGCTTCGTTTTGATATGTAGTTCATTTGATTCCGATGCACGGTTTAGGAGAAACGACCGTTTCAAGTAACGGCGTTTCACAAACGAAACTTTTCCCCTCGCCTTACTTTGAAACATAGGTTAAAGACCAAAAAGGGTTAATTAATGTATGAAACATTTATGGTAAGTGTGTTAGGCAGTTGGTAAGACACTCGGGAATGAATCACCTTAAAACTCGTAAAGGTTAAATTATTAAAAATGGTGGAGCCGAGGGTACCCGAGTGACTTAAGAGAATCAATAAGCGCAAAACAAGCGTTAGAGTCTAAGTTAGTTAAAGTATAGATTTACAAGTGACTTTGGTTTAATTCCAACTTACTTGTTGTTTATAGGTTACCAGACTCGTCCCGAGCCTTTTATCACCCCAAGTCGCTCAGGCAAGTTTTCTACCCGTTATACTGTTGTTGTGATGTATTTGTGTATATGCATGATCTTGCGTTAAATGCATATTTGTTATAGCAAATTCTTGCGATATATTGTAGCATGTTATATGGTACATATGCATGCCTGTTTCGTATTCTTGCCATATATATCTGATTGGTTCAGTTGATAATACCTATGCTAGAGGATAGCGGTAATTTGCATATACCCTTATTATAGGGACCCAAAAGGTGAAAACATTTTCTAAAACCGGGAGTCGAGGATCCCGAGTAGATTTTGTATATATGTATATATATATATTTATATATATATGGTTATAGTTTTCAAAACTATTAATCGAATAAGGTTTATTCGATAATTTTATTTTATTTATTGAATATTATTCGAATATTCATTCGAGGGCTTATGACTCCTTTATTTTATTTAATGAATATTATTACGAATATTCATTCGAGGACTTATGACTTTTTTATTTTATTAAATGAATATTATTTTGAATATTCATTCGAGGACTTATGACTCCTTTTATTTTATTATTTGAATATTATTTGAATATTCATTCGAGGGCTTATGACTCAGTTTATATTATTTAATGAATATTATTTGAATATTCATTTGAGGATCTATGACTCCGATTAATTGCTGAGATATATTCTTTATTTTATTAAAGAATAAGGTGTCGATAATCAAACTTACCTTTGATTATTCAAATAAAGATAGTACTTTCGTATAAGTATATCTTTGGTTATTTAATACTCATTTCAAGTATAAGTTTTAATACTTCTACTTTGATTATTTTTATAAGGATTATCTTTATGAGAATATTATTTAAATAATAATATTCAGACATTTTCTAAATATATTGGGACTGATTTACTTCATTAAATCAGCATTACTCCAAACACTCTTTAAAGTGTTTTCGAGTCTTCAAAATGATTTTTAAAAGTTAGAGCGGATCCCAAAACTCATTTTTATATTTAAGATCTTCCTTTTTAAAAGGGGATTTAAATACTCGCTCAAAACCTGAGGGATCCGGCTCTATGGTGTATTTTATATTCGCAACAAGGTTGTAGTTTTGGTAAATGAATTGATTACTTACCCAACATTCGGGAAGTAAGTCTATCTATTGAGTCGGCATAATCAACATGGGCTCAGTGGGCGTCCATGATAGTGTAAGTGGCTCAGTGGGAGTCCATTAAATGCATAAGTGGCTGAGTGGCAGTCCAGCATAAGGTCCTATTGCGACCAGGGTGATGACCAGTGGGGAATTCGTCCATCTACTAGTAGAAAAGGTTACTTATTGGTATCTTTGCCTCATCAGCAAGATATCTGGTTTATGCCAAAATTCTTTTCCTTTCCAAATTTATTGGATATTGCAATTTTGTTCATACTTTACATGACAGAGGTTTTCAGGAAATGTATAAAGAAGATGTATATGTGGATATATATATATATATATCAGAACTTATTGAAGTATATCATAACTTCATTTCCTTTAATAATATTTCAAAGATTTAATCTATTCAAATCTTGTCTGGTAGTCTCATCTATGTGATGAACTGTTGAAAGCTCATTATACTTTGAACAGTGGTAGTTCAAGTAGCTTTATAAATGATATAAGTGTAGTGAAGTATTTGGTAACTTCATCCCTTGTTTTTACTTATATCTAGTAAGTAATTATCTTACACATGATAAAAGATTCTAGTAAGTATCCATTTAGATACTTATATTATTGTTATCACTATATATTATCTTGCGAGCTGTAAGGCTCACTCTTGCTTTATTTCTTCATCACACAACAACAGTTAGGAAAGATGGCCAGACTCCAGCAGACCCAGCGCAAGCACGTGGGAAGCGTCCCGCGTCTTCCCGATGATGTTGTAGCTGCTATAGCTGCAGAGGTAGATCTATTGTAGATCAGACCATCTACTTTTGAGAATCAATTATGTATAATTATAACTTGTGGCAGATAATGGCAATTAACTGTAAATTTATCAAGTAATCATTTTGGGTTGTAATAACTTTTAAATTGTGGATTCAAAGACTTGTACTTATTTCAATTTCATCTCTGAGACTATAACGGGTTGTGGTGTGTGTTAGTATGGGGTCACAGCATAAGGTTATTTATTATTAATTAAGTGAAGTGATATTGTGGAAAGAAAGACCGTGACGACCCGGATCCCCGACCCCGGATCTGGGGGTGTTACAATAGGATTACTAACTGGTAATTAATAATCCGCAAAGATCGGTACATACTATGCTTGCTTCATTATGAAGGATGTCTGTTCTCATAGACATTTGTGTGGTGACACTATAGCTAGTATGTAGGTGCTTATTATAGAATAAGTTCACTAAACATGACTCGCACAGCTGAACAACTGATGGAGTTCACTCACGTGTCAGCAGTTGTTCACATAGTGATAGTTGTACAAGTATCCTTAGACTTGAGGTCATCATAGTCATCTTGTGTACACTAAACTATGCTTTGGTTTAGTTCTTAGTCTCCAGGGATAATTATTAGGGCTCTACTGGGTATAGGAATTTGTACACGAAGATAGTGTATGATCAATAAAGGATCTACCCCTTCCAGTGAAGGAAGCAATGTTCAAGGCTGATCCACTTAGGCTAGTTCAGGAATCTCTGGCCAGAGTAAATGAAATTAGAAAGGAGTTTCTAATTTGCATAGAACTAAGCATAGTAAATGGTAAGAAAGTGATTGAATTAGATAGGCTTGACATGAGATCCATGCCTTGTATTTAATCAGGACATTGTAGGGTAGAAGGAGTTTATTGTACGGTAACTATTCACTGAATAGGTTCTTGTTATTCTAAGTAGTGAATTCATATTATCCGGATAGTCGCGATATGCTGAGAAGTATCCCTCACGATGTAGAATAAATATGATTAATTAATTAATCATATTTAATAAATTAGAGAATTTATATAAATAATGATAAAATAGTTTTATTATTATTTATTTCTACTACCGGCTTAATATTGAACCTACAGGGTCACACCATAAAAAGAGAATGATTTAATGGTGGAGGAATTAATTAATAATGGCTAATAATTATTTATTTATGAAATAAATAATTAATTAGCAAATTTAATAATTGATTAAATGAGATTTAATTGATTATAAATTAATTAAGAAAAGTTCTTAATATTATTAATTAAAGGATTTAATTTTTGGAAATGAAATAAAGAGAGAGAATTATTTCTAAAGTGTTTAGAAAAAGGATTAATAATTAAAAGGTGTTTTAATTATTAATGAGAATAATAAATGGGATAATAATAATATTATTTATGGGAAAATTTCAGCTAAAAATTTTGCCTATAAATATACTATTATAAACCCTATTTTCATTCGAACCCAAAAACCCAAAAGTTTTAGAAAACCAAATTCTCTCCACCTCCTCCTCCTCCTTATCGTCGTTTTCTTGGTGGATACCGGTGGAGTGCTTCACGTTTGAGGAGCAGCTGCTAAGGATCTCTGATCGTTGCTCTTGGATCATATATTAAAGGTTAGTAATCGATCCCTATGTTTTTACCACGATTTATATGCTTTTATTTGGATTTTGTATGTGTAAAAGTGTTTTACCATGCCTCCGCTGCGATTAAAATCCATCAATGGTATCATCGCTTAGATTGTATGCATATAGATCTGTGGTAAAAATTTCAGAATTTTATGTGCTTGTATGAATTAATTATGATTTTTACAAGTTATATCATGAATTAATTTTGTTTGATGAGAAATCGTTTCTCAGAATAATTTTGAATGTTGATCTGGGTTCTACAAGTGTTGTAGATCGTCTGGGTATTTTTTTCATAATTTTATGATGTATATATTTTTTATTATGAATTTTTGAGGTTCTTGCAATTAAATTCGTAATTAAATAAATCATATATATATATTATTTGTAAGTATATATATTTGTTTTTTTTCTGCATCTGTGTGTGCTGTGTTGATTGCACGGAAAGAAAAGAAGGCATACAAAGGTACAGGGTTTGTCAGACACGGCAGAAGCAGGCGGCGGCAGTGCTGGCGCGTGCAGCGCACGCGGGGAAGAGGGTGTCGCGCATTCCGGGAATGCGTTACACCCTGTGGCGCATTCACGGAATGCGTTACACCTTTTAATTGGTTAAAAGGGTTGTAACGCATCACCGGAATGCGTTATAGGGCTTGTAACGCGTTCCTGTAATGCGTTACAGCCCGTCTGTTAATTTTAAATTGATTTTCTGGGAGTTTCGTAACTCCGTTTTGGGCGTGCAATATACCGTTGGATTCATTTTTCCGAGACGGATCTAATGGAGTGATCAATTTTAGTTTATATAAAAGTTTTGAACTGTTTATATTTCTGAAAGTGTTTTAAAGCTGTTTTTTAACTGTTTTTAATTGCTTTTAAATGCTTCATGTGATACATAAAGATGTATAATGCTTAGACTAATGTGCTAGATGATATAACATGCCTACCTTGATGTTTATTCATGTTTATATATGTGATATATGCTTAGTTTATCATGCGATGATAGATTTAGGTGAACTTAAATGAACATAAGGCGTTTGTTAGACAACCTAGTATAGTGAAATTGTTTCATAACCTTAATAATAATATTATGAATACAATCATGAGATTCTTGTCTTTATGAAACACGTAATTGAATATGAATTTTTGATATGAGAGAAAGGATGATTCTGTCAACAACAGATTTCTATCTGTAAGAAAGGGTTATTAAGTGACGCCTCTTGACAATGCTCCACCCGATCTGGGAATCATCTGATTATTGATTATTGATTTGAAATATTTAATTTAAAAGGAAGAATTTCTTTATAATTTGAATATGATTGTAACGTAATATAATTCCTCTAAAATTAAATAATATCAAGTAGTAATTGGCCAATGACACAACGGGCTTGTGTCGGTCATAGCCTTCCAACATGATAGAAAAGTAGTTCTTATTTTTGAATCATTGTCGTTTCGTGCCACAGCCGAGGGCTTTGATTTCGAAATAAGAAATACTTGTCTATTATATAGAGATGTGTACATTGAATAAGAATCTAAAGGTCGTTACGTGCCACATCCGTGGGCCTTTGGGGACTGATTCAATTGTACGGAATGTTGGGTTAGACTTGACTTAGAATATTGAGTTTGTCGTGCCACAGCCGTGACTCAATTATTCAAGAAGCTAAAGTTTGATTAGGGAATAACATTAGATGTAATTGATAAGAGTTGTCTGCCTATTGAACATTACATGGCGTTTCGTGCCACAGCCGGGGTTGTGTAATGGAATGTAGGATCCCTATTCCCACTAGCATTATGAATGCTTAATTTTTCACGTAGGGGGTTGAATAAATTAGATAAACTAGTGGGAGCCACTTATGAATAAAGACCCGATTCATATAGTGTTTTGAAATGAAATCGAATATTTGCTAAGTGTTGTTATGTGTTTATCATTTACAGATTTACTTTGTACGTTATGTCTTCTGCACTATCACTCAGGAGCATACTAGATGCTCACAAATTGACTGGTCCTAATTATGCTGACTGGCTTCGAAACTTGAGAATTATTCTCAGGATTGAGAAGCTGGAATACGTGATTGACTCACCTAAGCCTACTGAACCTACTAGTGATGCACATAATGATGAACATGTTATGTATCGTAAGTGGATAGATGATGCAAATGTTGCTCAATGCATCATGCTAGCTTCCATGAACATTGAGCTACATAAGCAACATGAGCATATGGATGCTCACACTATCCTCATGCATCTACAAGAGTTGTATGATGTGGCGGGGAGGACAGCTCGATATGAGATATCGAAGGATTTGTTCGGTTGTAGGATGTCTGAGGGATCATCTGTGAATGACCATGTACTTAAGATGATCAATTTGATTGAACGTCTTGGACAACTTGGTTTTGACATGGATGGGGAGCTGAGCCAAGACTTGGTCTTACAATAGCTTCCGAGTTCGTTCTCGCAGTTTGTTGTGAACTTTCACATGAATAAGTTGGATGTCAGCCTGCCTGAACTCCACAACATGTTGAAGACTGCGAAATCGAATTTTCCCCCTAAGAAGAGTTCTGTTCTTCTAATTGGTGAAGGTTTCAATCCTAAGAAAAGGAAGAGGAACCCTTCCGAGAAGAAGAAAGTAGGTGAGAAAATGCCGGTTCCACCAAAAGCTGAAGACCCCAAGAGCAAAGTTGTTTGCTTTCACTGTAACAAGGTGGGGCACTGGAAGAGGAACTGCAAGGTTTACCTTGCAGAATTGAAGAAGAAGAAGGGTAGTGAGACTACCGCTTCTGATTCAGGTATGTTCATGATAGAAGTGAATATGTCATTAAATCAAATTTCTACTTAGGTATTAGATACCGCCTGTGGTTCTCAAATCTGCAATTTGTTGCAGGGACCAAGGAGAAGTAGGACTCTTGAGGAAGAGGAGGTGATTCTACTGATGGGAAATGGAGCAAGAGTTGCTGCTGAAGATGTAGAATCATTTCATTTACATCTGCCTACGGGCAAGACTATTATTTTAAATAATTGTTATTTTGTTCCCTCGATTGTGAGGAATATTATTCCCATGTTAGATATGGCTGGATTTTCATTTATGATTGAGAATAATGAATGTTCTATTCTTAGAGATAATATTCTTTATGGACGTGGTACTTTAAATAATGGTCTGTATAAATGTGACATAATTTACTTCAGATTGAACAAACTAATAAAAGAAAAGGGATGATGAAAATCTCACTTCATAGTGGCACTGCAGTCTCCATTTAGTAGACATGGAGAGAAGACTGCAAATTTGCTAGGAATGGTACACACAGATGTTTGTGGACCAATGTCTAAGCAAGCCATGGGTGGATTTTCAAACTTCATTACTTTCATAGATGATAGATCTAGATTCGGATATGTGTTTGATGAAACATAAGTCTGAAGCCTTTGAAAAGTTCAAAGAGTATAAGTATGAAGTGGAGAAACAAACCAAACATAGTATTATAATTCTTCGATTAGATCGAGGTGGTGAATACTTGAATGGAGAGTTTCTATATTATCTCAAAGTAAATGGTATAGTCTCCCAGTGGACTCCTCCAGATTGGTATCTGAAAGGAGAAATCGAACTTTGTTAGACATAGTTCGGTCCATGATGAGCTATGCAAATCTTCCAGTATTCCTATGGGGTTATGCATTGGAAACCTCAGCATATTTACTGAATAAGGTGCCTTCCAAATCTATTCCTCAAACTCCGTATGAGATATGGAAAGAAAGGAAACCGAGTCTTAAACACGTTAAGATTTGGGGATGTCCATCTTATGTCAAGTAAGTTGACCCAGATAAGCTGGAATATCGATCCGTAAAATGTAGTTTTGTGGGATATCCTAAAGAGACTTTAGGGTATTACTTTTACACCGATCATCGGGTGTTTGTCTCCAGACATGCTACCTTCTTGGAAAAGGAGTTTATCCTTTAAGGAAACAGTGGGAGCAAAATTGAACTTGATGAAGTTCAAGAAGCACAAACTACTACGGATCGAGTGGAAACACCTGTTCTGACTGAACAACCTTTTGTGGAACAGCCCATTCATAGATCAGGGAGAGTGTCTCGCCAACCTGAAAGGTATTATGGCCTTGTCATTGAGAATGACAATGAGTTGTCGATCATTGATGATGACGACCCTGTGACCTATAATGAGGCTATGAGTAGTGTTGACTCAGAGAAATGGCATAGTGCCATGAAATCCAGAATGGAATCTATGTGTACGGTATACAAAAGATAGATTATAGCAGATGGCCAGGTGGAGACCTTTAAGGCCAGGCTTGTGGCAAAAGAATTCAAACAAAGGCAATGGATTGACTTTGATGAAACCTTTTACCTGTAGCCCTGTTATAATCAGTTCAGATTTTGCTTGCGATTGCTGCTTACTACGACTATGAAATCTGGAAAATAGCCAGATGGTTTTCTTTCCAAGGGAAATGAAAATCTAATGTGTAAGCTGTTGCGAACCATATGTGGTTTAAAGCAAGCTTCTCGAAAGATGGAACATTCGTTTTGATGAGACAATCAAAGAGTTTGATTTTATCAAAAACGCAGATGAACCATGCGTCTACAAAAGGGTTAGTGGGAGCGCGGTAACATTTCTTGTATTGTATTGAAATAGAGTTGACACACATAACAACATAGCAGACCCACTCACAAAGCTACTTTCTGAAAGTCACTTTGATCGTCATAAAGACTAGATGGGTATTAGATACCAGAGTGATTGGCTTTAGTACAAGTGGGAGATTGAAAGGAATATGTCCTAAGTCCAATCATGTATTAGGATTTAGGAATAACTTCCTGTGTAATCTGTTTTGATTTCATTGATATTAATAAAAGACTTGTTTTATTTTTATTACGGGCTCTATCTATTTAAGTGTTTAAATAAGATATACCATAGTTTAGAGTAAAGCTTTTTATGGATTATGATGAGATCATAATAGTGAGACCTAAAAGATGATAACTCTAAACTTAAATAGTTCCTGATCATAGGATTACTAACTGGTAATTAATAATCCGCAAAGATCGGTACATACTATGCTTGCTTCATTATGAAGGATGTCTGTTCTTATAGACATTTGTGTGGTGACACTATAGCTAGTATGTAGGTGCTTATTATAGAATAAGTTCACTGAACATGACTCGCACAGCTGAACAACTGATGGAGTTCACTCACGTGTCAGCAGTTGTTCACATAGTGATAGTTGTACAAGTATCCTTAGACTTGAGATCATCATAGTCATCTTGTGTACACTGAACTATGTTTTGGTTTAGTTCTTAGTCTCCAGGGACAATTATTAGGGCTCTACTGGGTATAGGAATTTGTACACGAAGATAGTGTATGATCAATAAAGGATCTACCCCTTCTAGTGAAGGAAGCAAATGTTCAAGGCTGATCCACTTATGCTAGTTCAGGAATCTCTGGCCAGAGTAAATGAAATTAGAAAGGATTTTCTAATTTGCATAGAACTAAGCATAGTAAATGGTAAGCAAGTGATTGAATTAGATAGGCTTGACACGAGATCCATGCCTTGTATTTAATCGGGACATTGTAGGGTAGAAGGAGTTTATTGTACGGTAACTATTCACTGAATAGGTTCTTGGTATTCTAAGCAGTGAATTCATATTATCCGGATAGTCGCGATATGCTGAGAAGTATCCCTCACGATGTAGAATAAATATGATTAATTAATTAATCATATTTAATAAATTAGAGAATTTATATAAATAATGATAAAATAGTTTTTTTAATATTTATTTCTACTACCGGCTTAATATTGAACCTACAGGGTCACACCATAAAAAGAAAATGATTTAATGGTGGAGGAATTAATTAATAATGGCTAATAATTATTTATTTATGAAATAAATAATTAATTAGCAAATTTAATAATTTATTAAATGAGATTTAATTGATTATAAATTAATTAAGAAAAGTTCTTAATATTATTAATTAAAGGATTTAATTTTTGGAAATTAAATCAAGAGAGAGAATTATTTCTAAAGTGTTTAGAAAAAGGATTAATAATTAAAAGGTGTTTTAATTATTAATGAGAATAATAAATGGGATAATAATAATATTATTTATGGGAAAATTTCAGCTGAAAATTTTGCCTATAAATATACTATTATAAACCCTATTTTCATTCGAACCCAAAAACCCAAAAGTTTTAGAAAACCAAATTCTCTCCACCTCCTCCTCCTCCTTATCGTTATTTTCTTGGTGGATACCGGTGGAATGCTTCACGTTTGAGGAGCAGCTGCTAAGGATCTCCGATCATTGCTCTTGGATCATATATTAAAGGTTAGTAATCGGTCCCTATGTTTTTACCACGATTTATATTCTTTTATTTGGATTTTGTATGTGTAAAAGTGTTTTACCATGCCTCTGCTGCGATTAAAATCCATCAGAATCTCTATCGAGGATAATTATCCTTAACATCAAACTCTTGATCCTCATTTTTCTTATAGTTTATACCTTCATCGCCTCCTATTGGGGGTTAAAGTCTTCTTCATGTTGTTTTTATTATGTTGACATACTTGTCTTCGCACTCTTGCTACTTGTGTATGCTTCTCAGATGGGTTTTTGGCCAATAACAACTTAAAGTTGACATCTAAGATTCCTTTTTAGGATACCATCAATATTTTATCATCCAAGTCCATGGCCATCAAGATTTCTTCTTTGAACTAGTCCATGTTCCTCAATGATTCCTTACATCCTCGTTCCATGTTCAAGGGAGATACGGAACTCTTCTCATGCAATCCTTCACAATCATACGCTGAGATGAGGTACCTTCAAGTTCCTCAAAATATAAGTATTCATAATGTGTCTCGTGGAGAGATATATTGGATCATTCAGATCTCTAAGAGACATCAAATCTTTAAGATTAACCCTAATAATTTCTATCTTCGTTATACGTGTGGTCCCGTTCAGGTCAGTTATCGGGGAATCAGTCCTTAGAGCTTTAAGCCCACCAATTCTTGAAATCTGTAGAGTCTAGTATTCCCTTTTCAGGTTTATTTTCCTTCATTAAATGAGCTTCATTAGCCGAAAATCCGCTCTTCAATATCCTAAATTTTCAATCATGGAGGCTCTTGAGGCTTGGGACATCCTCCTTCTGCTGGTGCCTTTTCTGGGCATCTACTTCTCGGGGTGGCATTTTGTCACTTAAGATTTCATCATCCTCCATTTAGGGGCTTGAATAATCTAAAAGTTTCCATTATGGGTTTCAAACCTTGAATATAAGGGGGCGCATAGCCTTTGCATGGTTGACTTTGAATTCCACTTCCTTGGTTATAATCTTTGTACCCATATTCTAGATCATCCATAGTTTGGGAAAGGAGAACATTTGTAGAAAATTGTGAGCCTTGGGGCATGCTAGAGCTAAAGGCTCAACTACCATCTGAAGTTGGTGATTCAACCCCTGAACTTGAGGATTCTATATTTCGAATTTGGGGATCTTGAATCATCCCTTCAAGTTGAGATCAGGTTTTTGCCTAACGCATCTTCAAACTTGTTGAAGCTTGCTGATGTGCTCCTCGTGAGCCCGAATTCTTTCCACAATAGTTTGAGGAATCATCCATTTGCAACCTCAAGATTGATAATGTATTCTGACAACGGGCTATTTGCTTGGTCGTCTCCTTCATGGCGTGGTATCCTTATAAGATGGACAATCATTGTTCTTGTTATTGGGAAAAGACAAATCGTAGACTCTTTTATAAATGGGGCTCAGTCCTTGCGAACTTCAGGATTCATACTCTTAGTGTATTTGACGTTGAAGTTTATTATAATCAGGTAGGTTAGTGTTCGTCCTAGAAAATAACATAATTGTTAATATCTAAAATAAAATTGGGGATTCATCCCTTGGTTTTGTTACTCTTTGAGATTGGGGATCAGTCCCTTGAATCAGCATATGGGTCACAGGGAATCCCATTATTACATGACTAGCTTCTTGGTTTTGTGGTTGAGAGTTTTGGAAGTACAATGGTGGAAGCAACAACTGTGATGCCCTCCAAACCCGGGTCAGAAGTTTGGGGTTCAAAACACACACACATACACAATATATATAAACCTGTTTATGATAATAATAACATGCAGTGACCCTACTTACCTTCATCCATGTATCGCAGCAGGTTAAAGTATGCACACAAGCCAAACCAAACTTATATTACAAACGTTCCAAAACCCATCCAGTTTAACTTACATCCGAACAATAAACATTCTTAAAAAATTTCAAACTTAAACTATTACAAAAGTCTTCAGCTAGCTTATTTCGTCTCAACCTGGAATCATAGCTCGCACACTTGATTGGGGATCCTTGCTACGAACAGGTTCCTTCTTAATTGGAAAAGAACATAAACAGATTTGCACAAATGAGCTAACTAGCTCAACAAGTCACAGTGAAAATACTGAGATTAAACACTCTGATCCATTTTTTTTCAAAACAAAGACTTAATGATCAAATGAAATGATTTAGGTTATCAAGTTTCTTTATAAGCAATAATTAGAATTGGATATTCAATTTTTATTTTAAAAACTAAGGTTAGGCTGCTAATCAGTCACACACTAACCCCAATCAAGGCACACGGCTATGCTCTACATACTAGATCCATGGCACACATTGGCCTAATACGACCACGAATCTGGTCTGACCACGAATTTGGTCCACATTTATAAAACAATCCAATTCTATAACAATAACAGAATAAACAATGTAAATTAATAAACAGAATCATAAACAACATTTGTCTTCAAGCACAAGGTGATATACATTCATCACAAGGGTACAACAAGATAAGTACAAAGATTGGCTATTAACCGGTAAAAGAATCAGATAATAGTAGAATCAAGGTTTACTGGTTTTAAGGATTAGTCTTTTGTTATATAAGGTATAAAGGTTTATATGTTAAACAATTTCAGATCAGGGATCGGTATATAGTTTGTATGTATTTGTGGAGTAGTATCATATATTTTTGGCTTGTATCTGGGTATTAAACAATCAATGATTTACAATGAATAAGGCTTACGACTCAAAATCAATTACTGGAATCAGGGTTTAAGGTTAAATACTTCAAGTACTTGCAATATAAAATAGAACTAATCAATTTCTTGCAACATATCTTGAGAAGGTTCAGAACACTTGCCTTATCTAAACTTGCTAACGCTTCACTTACTCTCGTTTACCGACTCCAAATCACTGACTATCTGCTTCCCCTTTTTACGCTTCGCTTCCTCTGCTCAGACATCACAAGTATCTATTAATACTCATTCTCACTTTATTCTATTCATTACAAGCTTCTATCTACCTTTCGTTTCACCCAAATCCGACTTACGGATTGAAAGTTATGATTAAAATAGTTAAACAATACACATATAAGCATATCGTACATCAATTGGATCACATATAGCACATAGCACGTAATATATTCGATAAAAATACTTTTTCAAAGAAGGTTCGGGGTTAAAATGATTTTTTTCATATATTTAATACAATTTTTTAAATATTTTTTCGAATTAAAACAGGTCGTTGAATCATTTATAAGCAATTAACAAGGTTCAAATACCCGAATCTGACTTTAAAATCATTTTACAATAATTATCGAGCCTTGAAAACAATTTAAAATAATATTTTAAAACTCGAAACTATTTTTCCGAATTTTTAAATCAAAAAAAATAATTAAATCTAATTCAATAATCAATTAAAATAAATTATTAATTAATTAAATCAATTAATTAATTAATATTTGAATTAATTGACCAATGAAATAATTAATTATCAACTAAAATTAATTAAATAAATAATTCAGATTTATTTTTAAATTAAAATAATTTTTAGAATTAAAATAATGATTTTTGGAATTTTTAATAATTAAAAATGAATTTCTGAAATTAAAATAAATAGAAAATATGATATTTTATTAATTTTTAAAACAGGAATCCAAAATTTGCTAGTTTTTGAAACTACAGAGACTAAACTGTTTATTCCCCAAAAGAACAGGGATCAAATTGCACAAATGACAGGGCTCGCCGGGCCCTGTCTTGCCGGAGAACATGTTCTTGGAATCCTCACACCAGCATCTCCTCCAGATCACATTTCTAGAACACCAGGAATATAATCATGCAATCAAAATAAACAGATAACCCCTGAGTTGGCCGGAAAAGCTCGAAGAAAACTCACCGGACGACGAGTTCTTCGTGGCTCCGGCCAGCTCGATTACGGTATCGTCTGTAGACGAGACCACCATCAATCGATTCCTCTTTTCAAGCTCTACACGTTCATAACAACCAATCAATCTAATAACCACTAGATCAAAAATCCCGAATTTCAATTGAAAACATTCATACGAATTACGAATCCTAATTTCTTAATTCAAAGATTAAACTCAATTTTGAGCATGTTATTGAACTCCAAATTCATCATATGACATACCAAAATGATCAGAATCAAATTGTCTATAACATGCAAGCATCAAATCATACAAACAACATTAACCTCAAAAATTCCTAATTAAATACAAAATAATTCAAAAATATAGAAAAATACCTATTGATTCTGCAGGTGTATGAGTTACAAATTTTAAAAGTACTCTCCAAGACCTTCGTTTTGGTTACTTGAACTCCAAAATCTGATATCAATAACACCTCCAAATATAGGTTTGATTCTCAAGAACTATTATGAATATATTGATTTTCTCTTAAAATTAACTATTTTTACTGTTTGCAAATGATTATCTGTACAAAATAAAATACGGTAGGGGCTATTTATATTTACGGAATATTGGTACCCCGTTGGATCATATCAGATATAAAATATAATATTTATTTGATAAAACAGATCCAATTCGGTACCGGTTTTAGGATAATTATCCAAAACTAAGCATTTTGTAAATACAGACTTGGTCTAAGCGCTTTGGTTACACGAATTACGAGAAGATAATAATAGTTTAATCAAAATATCCCGTTTCTCGAAAGGTTGGGTTTTATCAATTTACCGAAATGAATATTATATCAAAAAATTTGCGTCGGGACCCGCACAAGAAAAACTGTACTCCGGATCCAAAAAGTCAAAACATGAAAAATGCTCAGAATATTGCAATTAGGTTAAAAAGAGTTTTCCCGAGACTTCCGGATTGTAAAAACGTAAAAATGATTGAAGTCGGTCGATTCTCGATTATACAAAATAATTTATAAATACTCGGAAAAATAATTTATTAAATCCATAAATCCTTTACAAAATCATATAATAACATAAAAGTTAATAGAAAAATATCAAAATTGTCTATACTTTATTTTGGACATTTAAAAATTAAAATACTCAAATATTATCACATTTAAACATCCAAACACAAATACCACTAAACAGATAATTCACCAAAAATTCATATAATAAACACTAAATATTTATTTATTGATAAAAATAATTACACGTTATATCCCGGATATTACAAAAACTTAAGTTGGGGTAAGTAGATCTTGAATTTTTGTGATTTTAAATTTTGTTGGAGTATCCGGATATGTGCTTCATGAGCACGGATCCTTTTCTTTATAATTTGGGGATTCTTCCATTCACGTCTTCGAGGCTAAAAACGCTCTTTCAACATGTTCCTTTGCTCGGTCGTACCCTTCTTGGAGTGATCTTCTCTTTATATTAACAATCATTATCCTCAATATAGGGACCATAAAAATCATAACTTCTCCCTTGAATGAGGTTTAGCCCTTACAAATAATGAGTTTCGTACTCCTCATGTAGTCGATATTGAAGTATACCTCCTTCAACTTCTACATTTCATAAGATGGATTATCATTCATCCTAAAGGGAAGCACGATTATTAACAACTGAAATTTGAATGTTCATTGGTGAGAGCACCATCTACAGTTTGGGACTCTTCCCTTAATTATGCATCCCATGAGGTGAGAGACCGTTCTTTGGATCACCAATTGGGTAATAGGGATCTCCTCCCTAAGAGATTAGTCCCTCGAATATTGAGGTTTGACTATGGTGGTATCTCAACGGTGGATGTGATGTTATGTGTCGTAGTAGGTGGCTTCCAGATGCTTCTTTGTGCTCTCATGGTTGTCATCTTCTTCCCACAGACGGCGCCAGATTTTATGGATAAAAAATGTGGATATATTTATTGTACATATTTAATGTTAGGTTTGATGAGCTTTGAGCTTTAAGGGCTGCACTTGTGTTTTATGGCTTAAATATGCCCTCACAAGATGCCTACATATATTGGTGTATAACAAGGATCATGCCAACACATAGTTCTTGATGATGCCCTTAGAGCTACGACGACAAGGGTTCACCAAGGATGTAGTGACTTTTATGTCCTTCGAGGATTGAGTTTAAGACACCGTTCTAGGTGATGGCCTCGTGGCTTGTAGTGCCTTCCTAATTTTGTGACGCTTAGAGTTGTGCTCCAAAATGTGGTTCTAAATTGAGTGGTAAGAAATTGAGAGTCTAGGAATTAGGGTAGAATTGGGAGACTAGGTGGGCCAGTCTCCATCTCCGATTGGACTTTAGAGTCCTAGAAAGCAGGAATTAGTTTTCTGAGACTAGGTGGGCCAGTCTCCATCTCCGATTGGACTTTGGAGTCCTAGAAAGCAGGAATTAGTTTTCTTCCGAGTTTAGGCTATTTGGAGGCTACTTCTTGTAGAAGTAGGTCCTTTACAAAACATATTTATTGGGATGTTTAATTATTCCCTTTACTAATTATGAATATAATAAATAATTAAAATTTTGGACCTCATTAATTGGGCCTACCATTGTACCAAATCAGGTGTAACTAATGCAATATTAATTACGCGATTCAGGTTATTTTTAACCCATATCAATTTTAAGCATTTATCTTCATATATTGCAATCATATTTGTCATCATGTAAACTTTTCGATACGAACATCGGTGTTTAGACTTCTCGATACAGGTATCAGAGTTTAGACTTCAGTATTAGTCTGCATCAGAGTTTACCACAAGAGATTTCATGAACGGTATATTTAGAAATTGATATAAGTGACTTCTCGAATTGTACACTTTGGGACTTCACTAATGCTTCACTCTTGGAATTTACAAACATTCATTCTAGACTTCTCAAACTATGACTTAGCATAATCTTCAGCAAAATATAACTTCATTATTTTAAAACATTCTTCACCTTTATCAATGACCAAATTAATCTTCTTCCAAATATTATTGCATTGGAATAATTACAAATGAAAATTACATAATCTAAATTATTCTTCTAAGTATACAAATTATGGTACCTAGAAACAAAGAATTACTACTACAAAGTACTACTGTACAATAGACTTTGTTATAAGATGTACTAAGCCATTTCCTCTATGACTAACAGAGTGTAACAAGTCTTCGTGGTTTATATTTAAAACAAATATATTCCAAAAATCATGTACTTTATGTTGATCCCTAGTTTAGTATTTATTTTAGGCACCCAAATCTAAATTAATTGTGAGTATCATATTAAAATCCCACATTCTAATATACTTTGAGACTTTCAAATGGTAACAAATGTGACGCCCTCCAAACTCGGGGTCTAGATTTGGGGGTCACTTGCCACTAAATTATAATAAAATAATCACAGCGGAATAATATAATAAATACGACCCCTTTACCTGCACTGGATCGATCACAGGTTATAGTATGGAACAGGCATTACTACAAATCAAGTGTTATTACAAACCATAAGTCTAATTAGTTTTACAGATTATTCAAATTTTATTACAAACCTCTAGACTATCCAAGCGTCCCAAAACAGTCTACCTGGAATACACACCACTATTTACAAGCATTTGACTTCTGACCAAACCTGGATCTTAAGCTGGCTCTGGCTTAGCTGAAAGATTAGATTAATAAACAAGTATGAGCGAAAGAAATGCTCAGCAAACAATATAAAGTTTGTAAATGAACAACAATAACAATATCTGAGTAAAATCAGAAGCTGATATAACTTTAAAGTTTAAGCGACAGTTTAATAAAACACAATTATGCACTATGCTGTTCCTGATGATCAGTCATGAAACAACACCGGTATCCCGCAGCCATACCGTAAATATAGGTATCGATATCCCGCAGCCATACCGTACCTATTGGATATCCATGAAGAAGGCATATATTCGCCTAGCAAGATATTACACTTTCGTATAATAACTCACGCTGGACTGGTGCCTCGGCCCCTTATGCTAACCAAGAATCAATTCACGAAACAATTTTTGATTAAAGGAGTCGGATCAATGACATCCTTATCTATTCAACTCCCCATGTCATATGGTCCGGAGTTATCTCAACAACTGATGGCGAAATAACTAGAACAATTAGTTATTTGCTAATCTCAATTCAATGTTCCACTGTATTGAGTGATTTATAGCGAAATACATAAAACGTTTAACTATTCTGAACTTAGAATAGTATGGAAATCGAAAGAATAAAGTTCAGAGTCAATATCAATTGAATGATAAATGAAGATAGAGGTACTTGCATAATATAATTCAAAATAAACGTCACCTGAACAATAAGTGAAGTTAGGGGTACTTGCCTGGTATGCTCAATAACCTCTTACTTTAACTCTGTTTCTAACTGCTGGCTACTATCTCCGTTTAACCCTTGACTGCGCTCCTTGCTACTCGATTCTATAAACAAAAGGACTATCTTAATTGACAGAACTAAACTCAATCGACGTAACTATACGTCTTGACATCTACCCGATCGTTTATAACTAGCATGGCATTTTAAAACTGAAACAGATAGCATGTATATCACGTAACACGTAATCATGGTATTTGTATAACACGTACTCACATATTTCATGTAACACATAAGTCAGATCATTAAAAGGTACGTCTCAGTGCATTCAGAATGAAAATTAGGTCAATATTAGCATTTACCGATCAAATACCGACTTAAACTGATACACAAATCAAATGACATTGTAATATAAAAGAAATTAGGTCTCAAAAGTATTTTTATTGGAAGCGCAATATTTTTCTGAGTCTGTACGCGTTCGTTTCGTATTAAACGGACGAACGGTTTAATTGTTATGAATAAAATAAGAAATAAATAGATTTAAATCAATTAATAATAATATTAATTGATTTTTAAATACCCAAAATATAATTTTTAAAATTTAAAAATAATTTTTAGGAATTATTTGAGTTAATTATAAATAATTTACATTTATTTAACTATTTATAAATAAAATTAATTGATTAATTTATTTTTAATCAATTAATTAAATTTATAAACAATTAACCAAAATGAATTATAAATAATTAAATCAAATGGTATTTTTGAAAATAATTAAAGAAAATAATTTTTAGAATTTTAAATAATTATTAAATGAATTTTTGTAGTTAAAATATTTGATTTTTAGAATTTTAGAAATGAATTTTGATTTAAATTTAAAAACAGAAAACCAGAAACATAAATCAGAAAAGGAAATGGCCGGAAAATGGATCAAAGGCGGCAGGGGAAAGGGCCGGTGACCGGTGGACCAAGAACACGGTCACCGGATTCTGGAAAAACCCAGAATACGGCGCCGGTTCCGGTCACCGGAAACCAGGTCCGGCAGCCCCCAAATTCAACACAATCGATACGGTTTTACCCGTATTTTCACCCCAAAACAATCCCCCACTCTCCAGGCGAACAGAAAATGCCCCAAACAATCACAAACAACGAACAGAGCTCCGATTCCGGCGAGAATCGAGCTTTATCCGGCGAGTTCATCGGAAAAGTCGAAACCACACAATTCTAAACGAAATCTAACCTTCTATATACGGAAATAAAGCTGGTAATCCCAGGAATTCATTCGTGTATTCATAATCATCAACACATAATCAATAAGAACAGAAAATTCAATCAAAATTCGATTTCTCAAATCGAATTCGTACTACCTAATTAGATTATCATTTGATACGTTTTTATATACGAACAGGTTCAGAATCATCCCAGGAATCTAATTCAAGCATCAAAATCAACTGACAATTAACAGAAATTAAACACCCAATTCAATTAAAAACGAAGAACATCGTTTTTATAAAATACTGAACCTTAGTTCGAGATGTTTGTGCCAAAAGAACGGCCTTGAATCAAGCTTCGATTTGCAATTAAAATCACAGCAAACAGATGTCTCTAGCTATATCAATCGATCGACTTTGTTCAAGAACAAACCCTAGAACCCTAAATCCCCAATTTTATAATTTCTGATTTTTGGGCTATTTTTAATAATTTCTGAAAATAAAATAAAAATAAAATAAAATAAATCTGGTATTTATATATATACATAACTTAATACCCCAAAATAAATTAAGGGTGTTTTATCCCCTAATTATAATAATTAGGCCCCAAAATAATAATTACGGGGAATATTTTTAAAAACGATAAAATACAAAATTAATGCCAAAATTCCCCGAAAATTGCGAATAATTTAAAAATACAAAAATAAAGGGTATTTGAAATACGAAAATTTTTATAAAAATAAAAACATCGATTTTGTGGGGTTTGTCGTCCCGGTGGGGTCCCGGTCCGTTGATTTTTGAAAAACGGAAACGATCCCTAAATTCCCCGAAAATTCCAAAAACACGTAAAATACAATCAAACACGTATAAAATCAAATAAAACAGGTATCCTAATAAAGATGCTGATAATTACGCGTCCTGATTGTAGATAAGTTCTTATAATTGCAATTTAAACATATTTTAATCAACCGAAAAATTTTCTGGCCCGCACAGAAACACACATAACAGTTATAACATCTCATATCATAGCAACAATTACTTTAAATTTATAAAACACACAATATTTATTTATTTAACATATAATATTCATATAATTTTCCCGGATATTACATCCTTCCCCCCTTAACAGGATTCTGTCCTCAGAATCAGCCTAGGAAAACAAATGAGGATACTTGGATCGCATTTCGCTTTCCAACTCCCAAGTCGACTCTTCAACCTTGGGATTCCTCCACAAGACTCGCACTAAAGATACAGACTTATTCCTAAGCACTCTTTCTTTCTTATCTAAAATCTGCACTGGTTGCTCTACAAAAGACAAATCTGGCTGGATCTCTATTGGCTCGTATTCTATCACATGATTCGAATCAGGCAAATAACGCTTCAACATTGACACGTGGAACACGTTGTGAATATGCTGCATGTGAGGGGGTAACGCTAATTCGTAAGCAACCTTTCCCACACGCTTCAAAATCTCAAAAGGGCCAACATAACGCGGACTCAGCTTTCCTTTCTTCCCAAATCTTGATAAACCTTTCCAAGGTGAGACCTTTAATAGTACTGCTTCACCAACTTCAAATTCCATATCTTTTCTGGTAGGATCAGCATATTTGCGTTGACGATCTTGAGCTGCTGTTAATCTTTTCCGAATGAGTTCTATTTTCTCCTTCGTCTGTTGAATCAATTCTGGACCCAAAATCTTTTTTTCACCAACTTCTTCCCAACATATTAGAGATCTGCATCTTCTCCCGTATAATGCTTCGTAAGGCGGCATTCCAATACTGGCATGATAACTGTTATTGTAGGAGAATTCAACTAATGGCAAATGCTCGTCCCAACTACCTTCAAAATCTAGTGCACATACCCTTAGCATATCTTCAATAGTCTGAATCGTCCTTTCACTTTGACCGTCTGTCTGCGGATGATACGCGGTACTCATGTTCAGCTTCGTTCCGAGACAATCTTGAAAACTTCTCCAAAATCTTGAGTTAAATCGAGGATCTCTGTCTGAAACTATGGATACTGGAACTCCGTGTCTTGTCACAATTTCTTTAAGATATAACCGTACCAATTTATCCATTGAGAATCTCTCGTTGATAGGAAGAAAATGCGCTGACTTCGTCAATCTGTCAATAATAATCCAAATAGCATCATGATTCGCCCTGGTCCTCGGTAATCCGACTACAAAATCCATCGCTATATGCTCCCACTTCCATTCTGGAATGTCCAATGGTTGTATTAATCCACTGGGCCTTTGATGTTCTGCTTTAACTCGCTGGCAAGTGTAACACTTACTTACCCATTCTGCAATTTCCTTCTTCATGCTTGGCCACCAAAAGTTTTCTCTTAAGTCTCTATACATCTTCGTACTCCCGGGATGAATTGAATATCTAGAGTTGTGAGCATCTCGAAGAATTTCATCTTTCAGCTCGGCTACATTGGGTATCCATATTCTGGAAGAAAATCTTAATATCCCTTTATCATCCTTTTGACTCCCTATTTCTTCTCCTGTCAAACTGTCTCGTTCATGGCTCATCACTTCTTCCTGACATCTTCTTATTTTCTCTAATAATTCTGGTTGAAAAGACATTGCACACAATACCTCTGTAGACATACTTGGAATATTAACCTCTATTTCCAGCTTCTCAAATTCCCTGATTAATTCCTCAGATGAAGTTATCATGTTTAACCTTTCTTTTCTGCTCAGAGCGTCGGCCACCACATTTGCTTTGCCTGGATGATAGTTAATAGTACAGTCGTAATCCTTGATTAGTTCTAGCCATCTCCTCTGCCTCATGTTCAATTCCTTCTGGGTAAAGATATACTTCAAACTCTTGTGGTCCGTGTAGATCTCGCACTTTTCCCCATAAAGATAATGCCTCCAAATCTTTAATGCAAATACTATAGCTGCCAATTCCAGATCATGCGTTGGATACTTTTCTTCATGTGGTTTCAACTGTCTTGAAGCGTAGGCTATCACCTTGTCATGCTGCATCAAAACACATCCCAATCCTTTGTACGACGCATCACTATAAATCACAAAATTTCCTTGATCATCTGGCAAGACTAGCACTGGAGAAGATACTAATCTATTCTTTAATTCCTGGAAACTTTCTTCGCACTTCTCATCCCATTCAAATTTCTGGTTCTTCCTGGTGAGCTTTGTCAATGGCGTAGCTATCTTTGCAAAATCTTGCACAAATCTTCTGTAGTAACCTGCCAATCCCATGAAACTTCTTACTTCCGTTGGTGTTTTTGGCCTCTCCCAGTTGATTACGGCTTCAATCTTTGCTGGATCCACTTCCACTCCTTTATTGCTAATCATGTGCCCAAGAAATCGTACTTCTTTTAACCAAAATTCACACTTGGAAAATTTTGCGTATAACTTCTCCTGTCGCAGTATCTCCAGAACTATCCTCAAATGCTCTACATGCTCTTCTTTTGTTTTAGAATAGATCAAGATGTCGTCTATAAACACGATCACGAATTTATCCAAATACTTCTTAAATACTCGATTCATTAGATCCATGAAAGCTGCTGGTGCGTTGGTTAATCCAAATGCCATCACTAGAAACTCGTAATGCCCATATCTGGTTCTAAATGCGGTCTTCGGAATGTCTTCAGGCTTGATCTTTAGTTGATGATATCCGGATCTTAAATCAATCTTAGAAAACCATACAGCGCCTCCCAATTGGTCAAACAAATCATCGATCCTTGGTAACGGATACTTGTTCTTAATGGTTAGCTTATTCAGTTCTCGATAGTCGATACACAGTCGCATACTCCCGTCCTTCTTTTTGACAAACAGTACTGGTGCGCCCCATGGGGATACACTGGGTCTTATAACTCCTTTCTCCAAGAGATCTTGCAGCTGAGATGCCAATTCTTTCATTTCCACTGGTGCCATCCGGTACGGGGCTTTAGAAACTGGTTCTGTTCCGGGTGCTAGATCAATTGCAAATTCAATTTCTCTGTCGGGAGGTAATCCTGGTAGATCATCTGGGAAAACATCTGAAAATTCGTTGACAACTGGAATCGCTTCTAGTGCTGGAACTTCTTTACTGGTGTCTACCACATGGGCCAAATATGCTTCACAATTCTGACGCAATAACTTCTTTACTTGAGCAATCGTTAAGAACTTCTTATCTTGCTTATTTCCTCGGAATATCACCTTCTTCTTATTATCCAAGGTCTGAAGTCTCACTTTCCTATTCTTACAATCAATCTGGGCGTTATTTTCTGACAACCAATCCATTCCTAAAATAACATCAAATTCTCCCAACTTAAAAGGTATCAAGTTGGCATAGAAATAATGTCCTCCTATCTCAACATCGCACCTCGGGCACACTTGGTCGACTAAAATTTGGTCCTGATTAGCTAACTCTATCGTTAACGCTGGTTCTAACAATTTTACTTCACAATGCAGTTTATTGATAAAACTTTGAGAAATAAATGACCTTGTAGCTCCAGAATCAAATAGAACTTTAACATCTACGGAGTTTACTGGCAGCGTACCTGCAACCACGTCAGAACTCTGAACAGCATCCTGCATAGTCATATTGAATGTTCTGGCTTTTGGCTGGTTCTTGACTGGTGGTCCTTCAATCCTTGGCACACCTTGAGATGATGGTCCTGCAATCCTTGGAACATTTACACTTCGTACTTGCTCTTTGCAGTTGTTGGCATAATGTCCTGTCTTCCCACATCGGAAACACGTAACTTCTTGCATCTGATTGCGGCACTCATAGGCATGATGTCCCTTCATATTGCACTTGTAGCACACAGAATTAGCTTTACAAATCCCAGAATGTTTCCTGCCACAAAACTTGCAATCTGGCATTGATGGACGATTGGGCCTCTGCTGATTTGAATTCTGAAAACAGTTGCCTTGTCCTCCATTTCCTGATTGTGGTCTTCTGAATCCCATATTCCTATTACCCTGAAACTCTGGCCTTCTGTTGAAACGGCCCTGAAAATTACTTGACTGCTGACCTCCCTCTGAGGTTTCCATTTTCCTTTTTTTTCCATCCTTTCCTTTCTGTGACATATCACTCCTACTCTCAATCACCATTGCCTTCTGAACCACTGCCACATATGAAGTCAACTCAAACATGGCCACTCTGTTCTGAATCCAAAACTTCAATCCCTGTTCGAATCTTCTTGCTTTCTTTTCATCTGTATCAACCTGGTCTGGCACGAACCTTGCTAACTCAGTAAACTTAGCCTCGTACTCAGCCACGGTAAGATCACCCTGGGTCAGATTCAAGAACTTAATCTCCATTTGATTCTTCATATACCTCGGGAAATACTTCTCCAGGAACAACTCTGTGAATCTCTCCCAAGTTATAAACTCACCTCCTTCCAATGCTCGCGTGGATTCCCACCAATAGTTCGCCTCGCCCTTCAAAAAGTAACTTGCAAACTTGGTCTTCTGCTCAGCTCCTGCTCCGACCAATTCAAAAGCCTTTTCCATTTCCTTGAGCCATGCATTGGCTTCCACAGGATCAACACTTCCCTTGAACTCAGGTGGCTTCACTGCTTGAAACTGCTTAAAAGTCACTGCTGGTGGTGCTGCTGCTTGCTGCTGTTGTTGATGTTGTTGCTGTTGTTGCTGCTGCGTAAGATGTAACATCTGCTGCTGCATCAGTCCCAACATCTGGATAATCGCTGGATCTGTACGACTCTCGGTATGATCCTCTCCTGAATTATTCCTTTTCTTTGGAGCCATTATTCTGGTATGAAACAAGCAATATATATAATAATCTGTCAAGCATTGTGTCAAATATGTAGCAATTCCTTAGCATATTAAAGTTCGCAAACAATATCTCTTCCTTGAATATCATAAACCTGCTACCATATTAACACAAGCGACATGATTATCACATAATCCTGCTTATTATCTCAAGAATAATAACACAAAGAAAATTTACCCCGAATTATCCGAACTTTTAAAATCCTCTCTTGAAATCTTAACTAAACCAACAAAATAGCAGGGCAATGACACAAGGCCTAAAGCTAAACGCAAAACAGGAAACCTAAACAACTTAACTACCCCAACCAATTAACCTAAATTAACTCTATAAAAGCTAAACTATACGCGCCTATCTTATGTGATCTTCCTATGACTCATCTATGACAATCCTACGCCTGTTTCAGTGACCATAACCTGTAGCTCTGATACCAACCTGTGACGCCCTCCAAACCCGGGGTCTAGATTTGGGGGTCACTTGCCACTAAATTATAATAAAATAATCACAGCGGAATAATATAATAAATACGACCCCTTTACCTGCACTGGATCGATCACAGGTTATAGTATGGAACAGGCATTACTACAAATCAAGTGTTATTACAAACCATAAGTCTAATTAGTTTTACAGATTATTCAAATTTTATTACAAACCTCTAGACTATCCAAGCGTCCCAAAACAGTCTACCTGGAATACACACCACTATTTACAAGCATTTGACTTCTGACCAAACCTGGATCTTAAGTTGGCTCTGGCTTAGCTGAAAGATTAGATTAATAAACAAGTATGAGCGAAAGAAATGCTCAGCAAGCAATATAAAGTTTGTAAATGAACAACAATAACAATATCTGAGTAAAATCAGAAGCTGATATAACTTTAAAGTTTAAGCGACAGTTTAATAAAACACAATTATGCACTATGCTGTTCCTGATGATCAGTCATGAAACAACACCGGTATCCCGCAGCCATACCATAAATATAGGTATCGATATCCCGCAGCCATACCGTACCTATTGGATATCCATGAAGAAGGCATATATTCGCCTAGCAAGATATTACACTTTCGTATAATAACTCACGCTGGACTGGTGCCTCGGCCCCTTATGCTAACCAAGAATCAATTCACGAAACAATTTTTGATTAAAGGAGTCGGATCAATGACATCCTTATCTATTCAACTCCCCATGTCATATGGTCCGGAGTTATCTCAACAACTGATGGCGAAATAACTAGAACAATTAGTTATTTGCTAATCTCAATTCAATGTTCCACTGTATAGAGTGATTTATAGCGAAATACATAAAACGTTTAACTATTCTGAACTTAGAATAGTATGGAAATCGAAAGAATAAAGTTCAGAGTCAATATCAATTGAATGATAAATGAAGATAGAGGTACTTGCATAATATAATTCAAAATAAACGTCACCTGAACAATAAGTGAAGTTAGGGGTACTTGCCTGGTATGCTCAATAACCTCTTACTTTAACTCTGTTTCTAACTGCTGGCTACTATCTCCGTTTAACCCTTGACTGCGCTCCTTGCTACTCGATTCTATAAACAAAAGGACTATCTTAATTGACAGAACTAAACTCAATCGACGTAACTATACGTCTTGACATCTACCCGATCGTTTATAACTAGCATGGCATTTTAAAACTGAAACAGATAGCATGTATATCACGTAACACGTAATCATGGTATTTGTATAACACGTACTCACATATTTCATGTAACACATAAGTCAGATCATTAAAAGGTACGTCTCAGTGCATTCAGAATGAAAATTAGGTCAATATTAGCATTTACCGATCAAATACCGACTTAAACTGATACACAAATCAAATGACATTGTAATATAAAAGAAATTAGGTCTCAAAAGTATTTTTATTGGAAGCGCAATATTTTTCTGAGTCTGTACGCGTTCGTTTCGTATTAAACGGACGAACGGTTTAATTGTTATGAATAAAATAAGAAATAAATAGATTTAAATCAATTAATAATAATATTAATTGATTTTTAAATACCCAAAATATAATTTTTAAAATTTAAAAATAATTTTTAGGAATTATTTGAGTTAATTATAAATAATTTACATTTATTTAACTATTTATAAATAAAATTAATTGATTAATTTATTTTTAATCAATTAATTAAATTTATAAACAATTAACCAAAATGAATTATAAATAATTAAATCAAATGGTATTTTTGAAAATAATTAAAGAAAATAATTTTTAGAATTTTAAATAATTATTAAATGAATTTTTGTAGTTAAAATATTTGATTTTTAGAATTTTAGAAATGAATTTTGATTTAAATTTAAAAACAGAAAACCAGAAACATAAATCAGAAAAGGAAATGGCCGGAAAATGGATCAAAGGCGGCAGGGGAAAGGGCCGGTGACCGGTGGACCAAGAACACGGTCACCGGATTCTGGAAAAACCCAGAATACGGCGCCGGTTCCGGTCACCGGAAACCAGGTCCGGCAGCCCCCAAATTCAACACAATCGATACGGTTTTACCCGTATTTTCACCCCAAAACAATCCCCCACTCTCCAGGCGAACAGAAAATGCCCCAAACAATCACAAACAACGAACAGAGCTCCGATTCCGGCGAGAATCGAGCTTTATCCGGCGAGTTCATCGGAAAAGTCGAAACCACACAATTCTAAACGAAATCTAACCTTCTATATACGGAAATAAAGCTGGTAATCCCAGGAATTCATTCGTGTATTCATAATCATCAACACATAATCAATAAGAACAGAAAATTCAATCAAAATTCGATTTCTCAAATCGAATTCGTACTACCTAATTAGATTATCATTTGATACGTTTTTATATACGAACAGGTTCAGAATCATCCCAGGAATCTAATTCAAGCATCAAAATCAACTGACAATTAACAGAAATTAAACACCCAATTCAATTAAAAACGAAGAACATCGTTTTTATAAAATACTGAACCTTAGTTCGAGATGTTTGTGCCAAAAGAACGGCCTTGAATCAAGCTTCGATTTGCAATTAAAATCACAGCAAACAGATGTCTCTAGCTATATCAATCGATCGACTTTGTTCAAGAACAAACCCTAGAACCCTAAATCCCCAATTTTATAATTTCTGATTTTTGGGCTATTTTTAATAATTTCTGAAAATAAAATAAAAATAAAATAAAATAAATCTGGTATTTATATATATACATAACTTAATACCCCAAAATAAATTAAGGGTGTTTTATCCCCTAATTATAATAATTAGGCCCCAAAATAATAATTACGGGGAATATTTTTAAAAACGATAAAATACAAAATTAATGCCAAAATTCCCCGAAAATTGCGAATAATTTAAAAATACAAAAATAAAGGGTATTTGAAATACGAAAATTTTTATAAAAATAAAAACATCGATTTTGTGGGGTTTGTCGTCCCGGTGGGGTCCCGGTCCGTTGATTTTTGAAAAACGGAAACGATCCCTAAATTCCCCGAAAATTCCAAAAACACGTAAAATACAATCAAACACGTATAAAATCAAATAAAACAGGTATCCTAATAAAGATGCTGATAATTACGCGTCCTGATTGTAGATAAGTTCTTATAATTGCAATTTAAACATATTTTAATCAACCGAAAAATTTTCTGGCCCGCACAGAAACACACATAACAGTTATAACATCTCATATCATAGCAACAATTACTTTAAATTTATAAAACACACAATATTTATTTATTTAACATATAATATTCATATAATTTTCCCGGATATTACAACAAAATTTGGGATTGACAGAAGAATTGGATATTGTAGTTTAAGACTAAACAAACAAATTCCTTGAAAGAATTTCCCGAAATTTTAATAATTTATTTTCCCGAAATTTTTGAAGTTTAAATGATTTAAAATATTCAAACCCATGAGTTCCCAAATGAATTATATTTTGAATGATAAATTATCTATAAATTATGACATTAATGTGATAGATCTCGATCCAAATCTCTACACAATGTTTCCTAATTAATATATTACAATTGATTTAATAAGATATAATATCTATGTACTTCAAATAGACAGCTTTATCTATATATTACTAGAAATTTCCCTATATATATCAAAAACTTGTAACACATTAACCTATGAACCAAAACAACATATCAAACAGTTTTAAAATGGATGGTATTTTCAAGTTTATGTCTATGCTTATTTTTCTTACCTTTTTCTTGAGTTCAACAAGTAAGTTTCTATACAATATACAATCAGATTTATATAAGAGTCATTGTTAATTCTAGTGTGTACAAGGTAAAGATAAAAATATTATTGTGATCTTGTTAGTTTTTTTTAAGATCAAAGAGGTGATATACTTAAATGGGGTATTTGACATGTATCCTTATAAATATGTTACTGAGTCACTCCATTACTTTCTAAAAAAACTCAAACGAATTTCACAAATGACTACTTTTCTCTTATATGGCACATATTGCTTATTAGTGTTTTTTTATTAATCACAATTCCAAATTAGCTATTGTGTGTAACTTTCTTGTATTACATTTTAATTTCTCTAATGAGCCCATGTGTTTTTTGTTACAGATGCTACTGATCCATGTGATCCAATTATTACCCAAAAATTAACCGGCAAAAAAATATAAAATGAACCGCAATGGGAGGTGTTGATAAAAGCAACTTGTTGGTGCAATTATTTTGATGTTACAATTGGATGTCACGGATTTAAAACAATAGAACCCCTTGATTCAAAATTCATCACTCATAATAGTGAAGATATTTGCTCTATTGTCAACTCTTTCGATCCAGACGCGCAACCAACGTTTACGTATGCATGGCGCAAATCTTACGATTTCACTAAAATATCCTATAGTATTGGTTGTTCCTAAATTGAATTATAATATATAGTGATTAGAAAAAAAATATGAATGTGTAAGTTCATTTATATTCGCATTCCTCATCAAATCCAAAAATTGATATAATTAAGAAAAAATAATAATAATGATTGAAGATTTTATTAAATGTTTAATAAAAAATATTTATTAAATATTTCAATATCTAAACACCATCCTACTTGATAAACTTGTATAGACTGTTTAATGTTTTATGTCGGTCTTTTAAAACAAATAAATATTGTTCTTAATTTTTGTTGTTACAAGTTGTTCTCTCTTTTACTTAAAATGTCGAATATATATTTTTTGTAATTAATTTACTTACTTAGTATTTTGTGCAAACGTAAACAATATCACTTGATATTTTTTGTAATAAAATATGTATCAATCTTTGTTCGTTCAATTCATATACATTTATGTTTTTAGATATTTTGTAAATAGTTATAATGATTACATACTTTAGTAATAAAATTACGTATTTGTTTTGTGTAATTATATAATAAATATTTTAAACTCGAGAAACTAACTGAGTTAAATTTTCCCCACAACTTGCTCTTATTTGTGTCTCATTTCTTAGGTAATGTTATGATTGGAAGCTTACATTAAAAATTGGTCAAATGTTTTCTTAAAAACATGCCTAGATTAATATTTTTTATCTTCGAAATTTGATTAACGAGTCATTATTTGTTACTTAGTTGTAAGAAAAATTATAATGAAGAATAATATTTTACAGTATTACTAGTAATGTGGGGAATCTTGGATAATGGGCGAAAGCCCGATCCCCAAGTCAAGCCCAGCTCTCGCCGATAGGCGGGTGGAGCCGTTATAAAATAATAATAAGTGCTTGTCAATGTATAGTAATGTTAGATATTGAATACAACGCGGGGGGGGGGGGGGGGTGAATGTGATTCTTAGATTTTTAGCCCTTTCAAGATTGTTTGGATTGTAGGTGAACAAAGCATTTAAGATATTATAGAGATATTGTGTTTACAGAATTAATCAACAAGCACAATATTTTGAAAACTCACTTAATTTGTATTAATTAAGTTTGTCTTAATATAAATTATGTGTTCTTAAAAAAATAAGAACTCGGCTTCTATCTTGAGAGAATACAAGAAAATCTAGATATGTTTGTTACTTATGAACTAAGGACCCGTGCATGCTTTATAGACTAGAAGCACAAATTTACAAGACTTGCACTAAAATGTACTAAACTGCTTTCTAAAGCAACCTTTTTCTATTTTCATTTCTATCTTAACAAATCTGTGGAGAATCTTGCAGGTCTGTAACCACCCTTTGTCCAGTTAATCTTGGCCCTTGATCTTGTATTCTTCCAGCTACTTTGTAGACTTTTTATTTAGTGAATAGATCATTTAGTGACTAATAATCTTGAATCCTGAACTTGTTTGCATTCTGTATTTGAGAAGTATGTCGAGATCTCCAACTATTCTTATAGAGACATGACATCTCGATAAGTATAATGACTTATCGAGATCTCTGAGTTCTTTATAGGTATACTTGACTTGTCGAGGTCTCTAGTTCCTTGCATGTGAAATGACATGTCGATATGTTTGAGATCTCAACATATAGAAATGACTTTTCGATATCTCTGAGATCTCTATATACACAATTTGACTTATCGATATCTCTGAGATCTCTATATGAGAAATTGACTTGTCGATATCTTCAATTCTTCACATCTTCATTTGACTTTTCGATATTTCTAAGATCTCTACATGCAGAAATGACTTGTCGATATCTCTAGTTCTCTATATCTTCATTTGACTTGTCGATATCTCTGAGACTTCTCTATAAGCCATTTTGGACTTCTCTACAAGTCCTTTTGGACTTCGCGAATGACTTCTCGATAGAACTTGATCTATGACTTGTGGATATCTTGACTTAGAACATTTTTCATAGAACAGCTTTATTCAACTCCAAGATTCTACACTTTTCTCTGAGGCATGATCATTGCTTGATCTTCTTCCAGATTTTATTCCTTATCTTGAATCTGTTCACAGAAAAATCCTCCAGTCTAATCTTCTAACCATTTTACAGACTTAAGAAATAAAATACAGAATACAAAATTGATTATCAAATAACTTAATCTTAGGGATGTTAATGTGACTTAGCCTTGCTATTGTACATACATGTCTTTCACAACAATTTCCCCCAATTTGAGAGAAGATTGATTATCACAAATTCATGCCTGATAACAAGGCTAACCCCAAGCTAAAATCAAATACATACAAATTGACAGATTGATAAATACAAAATTTTATACATTGAGTAATTACATAAGTTCAATAATTACAGTCGTCAAGTGAATTTTTCATAGCCTGGTTCCTTCTTAATGAGGTCCTTGATATTTACTAGCACTTGAAATTCTTCAAATATTTTTCTCCCTCTAAAGGCTTCCACCAGTTTGAGCCATTTATCCAATGAGTAATTGTTGAGGTAATTGACTCTGAACTTGGAAAATCTGCCAACTTGAATATTTAGAAAATGTCCATCTTTTGAGATTATACTCATCCCCCTTGCCTTGAGCTCATTTGACCTTTGATCAAACATCTCAATCTCCTTGGCATACTGCCTTTCCCTTTCCTCCCTCTCAGCCTTTATTCTTAGATGTCTTTCATTCCTTTCTCTTAGCCTCTCAGACATCACATCCTTCCATATCCTTGTACTTGCATCCTTGTCCTTCATCAAGCTAATCACCCTCTTCAATTATATGGTTAAATGTTTCCATTACTTCTCTGCTTAGCAAAATGAATGATCCATCCAAATAGTAGATTATAACTTTTGCCAAAGAGACAACCCAAACTTTGACTATTTCTTCAGATAGTTGTTGGAAATAGTCATCATATGTTATGCTCATGTTTAGAGGTAGAAAATAATCTTGATTAAAACAGTTCCAGATGACACCAGCATCTGCTTGGAATTTCTTTGGTTTTTTCCCAACAGTCTTGAAGTGAGTTTTGGTTGGAGGCTTGAATGAAGGTAGATTTGAGATTTTTTTTAAAGTGACATGGCTGCATGTGATTGGTATTTTTAGTAAGGAATTTGCAGTTTGTTTGTACAAGAATTTAGGTTTTGAGATTGGATTGGCTTGGAGGTGTGAGTTTGTTAGATTTGTGAAATTTTTATTTTCCTTGACATTTTTCTTCTTTGTTCCCCCTTCTCCATCTATCCTCTTCTTCTTTCCATCATCTCTCCTCTCTTCCTTTCCCTTTCTCTTCTCATACACCGTGCTGCAAGTTACTTTAGAAGACTGACTTGGATTTGAGCCAGAAGATTTTTGATCATCCTTCTTCTTCTCATCATCATCCAAATCATCTTTAGTGTTTATTTGAGCTAGAGGAAACATGGTGTCAGCAATCCTCAAATATCTCCCCAATATTTTGATCACTTCTTCATCTTTTATAGTATTAATCTTTTTTGTTTTTAAATCAGTCTTTAGAGTCATTATCAGTCTCAAGTTCCCCATGACACAGTGCTTTGGAATCACGAAATGTTTGCACCTTTTGGTTGATGAACATATGTAGGTAACTTCGTTGCTAGGTTGGAGATATGCTTCTGGAAAAGAAGCTACTTGAGCCTTCTTGAGTTCATTTAGCAAGAGAGTCTCCTCTAGAATAACCTTGTTAACCTTATTGATTAGGATGTCCATCTCAAATGCCCTTCTAGATATAAGATAATTAAGAGACACCTGCATACATCTATTCATACCTGAGTCATTTATGTTTGCAACAATCCTCCTCTCTTGAAAGTTCTCTCTTGTCACCATTATCACCGTTAGAAAGTTAATTTTTCTATCCAAAACATTTTTGTAGGTAAAGAAGTTGTTGGTTAGAGAAACTCTAAGAGCCCTGAGCAATTCATTAAATTCTTTATCTAAACAGGGTCCCTCAGCTGCTTTCTGTAGTCTTTATGTCCCAACATCATCTTGATTTTTTTGAACTGTGGCTTGGTTGGATGATTTTAGGTCTAGTTTCTATCTCCCCTTAGTCTTGGTAGCTGGCAAGATTAGAGGACTAGAAATTTCAGGTCGAACTGCTTCTGGAAATGCTGGAAGAGGAATGTTTAAAGCTCCCATAAAAGCTCCCAAAGAGATAGAATTTTGCATTTGTAGGCGTTTGTGGGAGTCTACTAGGGACATTATAACTTGTTGTTGACTCTGCACCAAAACTGTCAATTGGGAGACTTGAGTTGTCAAAGAATCATTTGAAGACTACAGAGATGAGATTTGAGCTTGCAGGTTTTGGATTTGTAGGTTTGTTGATGTAGACATAGGTTGTTGTGAGCTTGATCCTGCCAAAGTACCAACAAAATTTTGCACAACATTCTTGACCTCCTCTATGACCAAGGCTGAAAGTTCACACCTAGCTTTGTAAAGGTGATCCAGTTTGAGCTTTGAGTCATTATTTTGAGTTATTTGCTTTTGGACCACTTCATGTAGAGCTTTAAAATAGTCTCTTAGCTTGGACACATTTTCTTCTACTGGAGTTAGAGAGTGCTTGAAGTCTATCTAAAAATTTGTTGAACTTGGTTTTATTGTCTTAAAATGTTGGCATCTGCTCATCACTCCTATCATTCACCAATTTCTTTACTGCAGCTTGATGCTTTACCGGAGTACTTCCTATGTCTCTTCCAATGTGATGAATGGCCTTTAATTGGGCTTTGTACACCTCTATTACAACATCATATACCTCTTGGGGAGTGAGGACCGTAGCATTGCTATCCAAAATGGTTACATATTTCTCTCTAAATTTTACTAAGGCCTCCTTCATTGTAGTAGTAAAATCCTTGGAAAGCCATGCATCCACATTACCATCTACTTCATCTGCAATCTTCTCCTACTGCTCTTCAACATTCTCCTTGTATGAAAGTAGTATGGCTTGATAGTCTTGGTTTGACATATCTGTAGTGAGGAGTTGTTGAGTGATATTGGCTAGGCCTACAAGTTGCTCAACCAGAAGATCATTAACAGTTGTTGTTGGGCTTGAGCATCTTGCAACCATTGAGATATGAGGTGAGGAGGTTGTGGATTAGTGTTTAAGGGAGAGGGTATGTCTGTATGGTTTGAGGTTGAGGGGTTGAATGTGGTAGGTAATCCTATGACAGGAGTCACAGTTTGACTAACAGCTATTGCTGTGGTTATGATAGTTTATTGTTCACCACTATTGGGAACCTCCATTTGAATTGGAGGGAAGTTAACTAGGTTACTATCATCTATTATAGCCTCAAAACCTTGTTCTTTTTGCAAAGAACTGGAACTTGAATGTGCTATAGTTGCCTCCCTTATAGCTGGATAATTGGCAATTTTACTCCTAGCTTCAATTGACAATGCAATTTCATCTAGGGTTTTAAGGGGAGTTGTCCTTACTTGAGGAACCTCCAATTGAATTGAAGAGGATTTAGATAGCTCCCGTTCAAAAGTGCTACCCTCAAACCTGTCAATATATAAAGATTGTTTGGCACATGAAGTTGCTAAAGTAACATCCACAGGGTCTTCAGTTAAAAATGAAACCCTTGTGGTTTTGATATTGTCATCAAGGTCTACCCCAGCTTGTAGCCTCTCACCATCTAAATGTAGTTCCTGGGTGGTGATCACAGTTTCTTGAACTGTGTCACTTGATTTTGGCAACACTTGAGAAGAGGATTCAAGTGTTTCATTGTAAGAAGAAGAAATTTAAGATATAATATTTATGATATTAGTATTGAGTGTTGGCAACTCCCCCTGAGTAAATGAGGGAGTTTCAAGTGATGTGCTCTCTATGTCAGTGCCAACCATATTTCTTCTATCACTAACTTGAGAGTGCTCAAGTTGGGGTGCAGACTCTATACAGATTGCACTAGGGAGAGTGCTTTGTTCAATAGAGATACCTTGTTGATAAGGTGCCCCTAGAGTCTGTTTATTTCCCTTTTTTACAACTGCATCCCTTTGGGAGGATATAAAGGTAGCTCCATGAGTGGTCAACTCAATTTTCTTTGTCTTTTTTGGCTTCTTGACCAGGTTAGACTCTAGTTGTGTTTCCTCACCACTCTTATTTATGACATTTAAAGGTGCCTGCTTTCTTTTGTTTTTACTAACTTCACCATTTTAAGAGGATGGAGTAGTTGGTTCTCTAGCTTCTAATGGTAGAGAAGAAGTTGTCACGGTTGTGGAAGGCCCCTGTGCGTTATCCTGTGTTTTTCCTTCCACAGGTGCAGGAGCCATAACTGATTTAGAAAAATCACTTGACCTCATGTCAGGCATAGGGTAGGGATAGGTCCTAAATCTTTCTAACATGAAGTTAGTGAGATTTAGTGCTACCTCCACTTTATTCTTTGTAGTAAGTGACCCAAATAGAATCTTGGACACTTACTTACAATTGCCTATTTTGTTTTTATCAATACCTTCAAGAATATGTATTTCTGTAACTTTATAACATAAAGTAGACATAATAAATCTAGGAAAGAAAATTTCCTTACCTCTATTCTCTAAAGGCATGGTGAGCCTGGTACTGAGTTCTTCCAGGACAAATAGCCCCACATTTATGTGCCTATTATGAGCCATGGAGAACATCGGTCTCTGGACCACACTAGATATATAGTCATAGCCAGTCTTCCTACAGGTGAAGGCTTTCATAATTGCATCAAAGAGAAAAGACCATTCCCTCCTGAGATTCTACTTGTTCAGGCTAGACAGAATATATAACGACTCGTATATTTTGTATTAATTACAAGTGTAATTGTTGGATAATAAATTATTTAAATAAAATATGTGTATAGGTTTTGACAGCTGGGTGTGGTTATTATTATTATTTATGTGTGAGTTATTGGTATTTAGGGTTTATTTGCGTAATTAATTATTGAGTTGTACTGATTTGTTTTCACTTTTAAAAGTAATTTTATCGAAGATTTATTTTCATAATTATTCGGATTGTCCCTAAAATTGTTTTTATGATTTTATAATTTCAATATTCATTTTTGGGATTTTATAAAATTTAGAAATCATTTTTTCATTAATTATTTATCTTTAAATGATTTTCTGATTTCATTTATATGTAAATTTAGTATTTAATTCCAGAATACTTCAAAAATTTTGAAACTCGTATTTTATTAAGTTTGGAATATTTTGAGAATTTTAAAATTATTTTGGGAATTTTTGGAGTTAAATTCACCCGCACGTTTGGTCGTTAAATCGTAAAATGCGGATATGGCGCGCGAATCAAAATTACATTAAAAATTATGAAATTTTTAATTTCTTAGTTTTTAATTATTCTGAGAATTTTAAAATTAGTTTCGTAATTTTTTGAGCTTTATTCACCCATAGATTAATTCATTAAAACGCGTTACGCGGGTCAAAAATCAGGCCCGCGAAGGGAAAAAACACGTGTCAAATGCTGGTGAATTACGCAGGAGTGTGGCATTTTCTGACTGGTTGGTTGGTTACTATTGTGTTGATAATAATGAAAATCAAATAAAAGATAAACACACAAAATTTACATCTCTATTTCATCTCTCTCACTGCTCAATCTCCCTGATCTTTCTCCTCCCTATGTCTGTTCCCCTGTTTGCTGAGTTTTTCGGCCGCCTTGATTTCTTTCCGGCCGTCGTTTCTACTTTTTCCGTTTAATTGGTTCGGCTCCTATCCTTCCTCTCCTGTTCTCGATGTTGCCACCGCCCCATTTCAGGTCGGTTTCGGGTTGCTTAGTCTTGTTTTGCCTGATTGTGTATGTATATATATACATACATATGTATATATGTATGTATGTGTGTTTCAGTTGGGTGCGATGTGGTTGTGTTTCTGAATATTCGGTCGGTGGCCATTTTCCGGTTGTTATTGTTGCCGCACTTCGTTTCCTGTTGTGTGTTAAATTGATTTGAATATTTTTCCTAAATTTTTTTTTGGAGGAAAAATTACTTGATTATTTAATGATATAAATTATTTACGATCAAAATTTTATGTATCGGCAAAACTCGTGATTGGAATCCGAATCGGGTACCTCCGAGTTTTACCACCGTTAGCGATGAATTACGATGAGTTTTACCTCCGAGTCCTAATATAAATAAATAATAATTAGTTCATAAAAAATTATTTTTCAGAACAAAAAGTAGTTATTTTCAATCTAAGTCGGGCATATAATTTGGATTGTGGATTGTGATTGTTGGATTTATTGCTTGGTTGTTTGGTTGTTGTGACGTCGATTATGTTTCAATGGGTAGGCCGATAAACAGAGGAGACGCTGCCCGATTTTCAGAAAATTAAATTCGAATATTCGGGAGCGTATCTTGTAATTTTCGGAAATACCGGTCGAACGTGTATGCTAGTATAATCATAAATGAGTATTTTACGAAACCTATTTGTGGATCGTGGTAAAATATTTTGCAAATTATTTGACAACCCTATTTTGACGGAAGGACGCCTATAGGTATTTTTCGAAAAGAGAATGGTTGTGAATGCATGAACCCTAACTGTTATGTGTATTATAATAGTATATATAATTACGATTCGGGATGTGTTATCATTCAGGTAAAAATGATAACGTGGATATGTCAAGCATAACTGGACTTTTAACATAGGGTATTTCGACTCTGTAGGTTCTAGTCGAAGAACTTGAGAATTGGCGTCGGACTAAAGATAGTCCAGAGATCAGTCGATAGGCTCAACAAGGTTCCAATCGAAGGACATGAGTGTGGAAGTCGGATTCAGGATAGTCTATTAGTTAGACGATAAAGCCAAATGACCAAATTGGTTCAAGGTCAATAGAGATAATTGTAAAGCTCTGCAAAGCAAGTACCCTTGACCATTCTTTTATGGTTCAGTATATATGAATAAACTGTTATTTTATTCTCGTACATGAACAAAAATGTTTTAAGTTATGTATCCCATGTAGTTATAAATAATTATTTTAAACCTATTTTGGGGAAAAGTAACTTCGAAAGGTACCTATCTCGAATGAAAATGATTTGTGAACCAGTTTTACGTGTGCTGTTAAATGAACGGTTTTTAAAATGAGATAGGTACAATTATTTTGAAAAGTGGATAATATGATCAGATATGGGATTCATAGGGGCCAAAGTGGCTTAGTGAGGTTGCGTAAGAGGCTAACTCGGTTGCGCTCATTTCATAACCGATTAGTCCAGCAGGTCAGAGACCTAGCTAGTCTTTGAGTTCCCGAACAGGTGTATGAGATGGCAGATGGAGCCATGTGGTGTTGATAGCCTGATCAGATGTCTTCACATATCTGTTACGTATCTGATTTGGCTTAATGATTCCCGTAAGGGAGTAAGTGATTTATGCAATTGAATAACAAATATGAATAGCATGCTAAAGTTGGACTCTGATGTTTACACATCACACGACTGTTGATTTTGTTTTACAGAGCATGCTAGTATTGATATCCAGTTTATACATGTTTTACTTCTTTTCTAACAAGTTACGAATTATATTCCTAAAACTGTTTTATTGTAAATTTTTCTACTTGATATTCATATAATGGTACAGCTGAGCAATTGATTGCTCACCCTTGCAGAATGTTTTATATATATGTATTACAGATACTTAGAAGACTCTCCTGTCGTAGTCAGGGCAGAGTTCCGGTTCCTCCTGAGTCAGGCTCCTCTGAGGTAGTTGAGTCAGACCAAAGATGGTCAATTGAGTTGCTATATTAAATTATTTACATTAGGATTGTTGGTAATAACTTGGTTTTGTAATAGTTGTAACCTAAGTCATATTTAAACCTGGAAAAGATCTTGGTAAATGGGTCATGTTTTTGTATTATTATTGAATTGGATCATATTATGTTTGTTATTATTGTTGTTGGGGACGTCAACTCCTGACCCCGGGGTTGAGGCCGTCACAGTTGGTATTAGAGCTACAGGTTTAAGTCCTTGATTTAGGTTAGGAATAGAGTTAAAAGAGTGTAGAAAAGTTACATAGAGGTGTGAGTTAGCAACTCAATCAGAGGAGCGAGTCTATAAGTTTAGCTGAGGGTTTGAAGGCGTAATCTTGACTTCTATTGAGGATTGGCTGGAACTTCCCTAGCTTGAAGTATGTTTCCTTCGTATATGTTTTATTGGTTATGTTCGATAGAGGTTTTTAGATCTCCCTCTTGAGAAAATGAGTTTGATCATGAGAGTTCACCTTTTGAGAGAACCCTTGATGTGTCAGCTGAAGAGATACCAATGTTATTCTTAATTATCGTATCTTCTATGTCAAGTAATGTTGCTGGACCGAGTGTGCGACCTCGATGAATTCATATAGTATGTTATGACAGTAGTCGGTGGCTACTATGACAGCCAAGTTTTGTGGAGTATGTGGAGCAGTCTTGTTGTTATATCTTAAACCCTTATACGTGTTTCTTGAGACACATTTTATTTCTAAGAATGATTGTGTATTTCCTAATAAGTTGCTTGTTTTTTGTAAGAAGTCAAAGCTCGAAGTGAGCAACTTAAGTTATGTTGATAATAATCTGGATTCCCCTCTGTAAATCTCTTATGTAAACAATGTTTCTTTCCTCAGTAATTCTATTAGTCGATTGGGGTAAATAATGCATATGATTTGACTATTTGTCTGTATGATAAAGGGTCTGGTGGGACGCCACCGAATTATGTGTTGTAAACTATGCGGTACTAAGACTGGCTATCTTATGTACTCGTATGATTGCTCTCAGTCATATTTATATCTTCTTCATCATTCCTTCCTCTATAACTGATTTCTTGATTTTGAAATTCCATTTTATATTTCCTGGGAATGATTTCGTCAGTAACCTTTGTAGTTAGACAGTCCTAGTAAACAAAAGTTGATTGTCAGGAGGAACAGAAGTTTTACATATAGTTGCTACTTCAGAAATGAAGATAGCAGAAAGGATACAAGATTCGACATTGAAGGTTGCAGCTTTAGAAAAGTTAAGTCAATGGTAGATGGGTCATTTGCAAGAGATAAGAAATCGCCTTGGGGAGAAGGATTGGTTGAAACACGGATTAGTGCGTCAGCCAAGTCCGTGATTCCTTAAGTTTGACTTGACTTACCAGTTTACCCTTTTTGGTTGGTGACTAGTAGCCGTCTAATCTTGCAGTATATCGAATTTGATAATGTTGTAATTTTAATGATGCTAGGAAGTTGATCAATTGTTGTTATATTGAAAAGTCATGCTATAATGTTTAGTATCCTCATATTCCAGTTTTCTTCACTATTGTTGATTCTGTTACTGTCATTGTTGCTATTGTTGTTAATCTAGATATATTTTATAAATGGACCCTGAATATAAAGACATGGGTATTTTGATTGGGCAGCATTTTCCTGATACAGGTGCACCGTTTAAACGGTGATATTTTCTGTCAGACATTCTTGTTATGTTTTTTAATAAACTCACCTCTATATTTCAGTAAAATGCCACCCAAGAAAGCTAACCAGTCTAAGGAAAATAGTAGTAGCTTTGCTGAGGATCCAGCTTTGTATGAAATTCTAGATTTATTGTGCCAGCAACAACAATAACAGCTGCAGTTAATCCAACAGATTCAATAGCAGCAACATCAGCAAAGAGAGCCAAACCAAACTACTAGTTTAAAGTCCTTTCAGTCGGTTAAGCCCCCTGAGTTTAAGGGCGAAGTGGACCCTGTTACTGCCAGAAACTGGCTTAAGGAAATGGAAAAGGCCTTTACCCTCACTTAAGTAGGTGATGATCTTAACAGGATTATGTGAGTTATTTTCTTAAGGGTGAGGCAAATTATTGGTGGGAATCCACTCGTGTGTTGGAAAGAGAAGGTCATGTTTCTTGGACTAGATTCACAAAATTATTCTTGGAGAAGTATTTTCCAGATTGTCTACAGAATCAGTTGGAAGTCGAGTTTTTAGAATTAAAACAAGGTGAAAGAAGTGTGTTGGAGTATGAGGCCAAGTTTATAGAATTGGCCCGATTAGTTCCTGAGTATGTAAGTACGGAAACCCGGAAGGCAAGGAGGTTTCAACAAGGGTTGAAGCCTGAAATTCATAGTGGAATTGTGGCATTGCAACTCAAGACATATCCTTCTGTAGTTCATGCCACTCTAGTAATTGAGAGTGATCAGAAGTTGGCCATTAAGGAGAAGGGTGATAAGAATAGGAAGTCTGAGGGTTTTATCGACAAAGTGAATCAAGGAGAATCCAGTCGGCAGTTACAAAAACGATTTGGCCGAGACAGGAATAAAAGATTCAGGAGACAAAGTTTCTCCCAGGATAGTTCTAGTGCTACTTCAGTTTCTTCCACTCCAGCCCAGTTAGTGAAGTCGGCAGTGGATTGTCAGTCCGGTGGTAGGAGACATAGTGGTTCGTGCAAAAAGCACGTTTAATGCTTCAAATGTGGTTATAAAGGTCATTATACGTCTGAATGCAAGCCGAAAAAATCCAGCAGTTACTTGTTACAATTGTGGAAAGGTTGGGCATATGGCGAGGAGCTGTGGAACGACTACTCAAGGTATCGCATCCCAAGGGCCAGTATCCAGCACAACCAGAGCCAGAACCTTCAAAGCGACCAAGAGATCGAACGCTTAGGACTCAGACGTAGTTGCAGGTGCGTTTTCTCTCAACTTTATACCTGTTAAGGTTTTATTTGATTTAGGAGCATATGAGTCCTTTATATCAAAGAAATATATGGATAAAATGAATTTGATACTAGAAGACTTAGCCGAGCCCTTAACCATAGAAGGGGTTAATTAGGATAGAATTTCAGTGAGTCAACTCTGTCTGATCTGATTATTAGAAATCCACGACCATTCTTTTTCAGCTGATCTAATACCCTTCGAGCTAGGAACATATTGGTAGTCCTGTCATTAGGCAAAGATTGATTTCCAGAAGAAGCAAATATAATGTTTACGGAATCCAATATTAAGGTAAGTTTCTGAGGGCAGAAGCAAGATAAGAAGTCCTTCCAATCATATGAGAACAGGAGTTAATAAGCCAAGGATATAAGGAAGATCCACCATATGTAAAGATACGAAGAAGAAAGTACTTAAGCTGGAAGAGATTCGAGTAGTAAAGGAATACCTGGAAATCTTTCCAGATGAATCACTAAAATTACTTTAGATCATGAGATAGAATTTCTCATTGATATAGTACCCCGAGCCGAACCAGTGTCAAAGGCTCCATATTATATGGCTAGTGGGACTGAAAGAATTAGTTAGGCAACTGCAAGAGATATTGGATATGGAGGTGATTATACCAGATATATCCCTGTGGGGTGCACCAGTGATGTTATTGGAAAAGAGGAATGGAATTATGAGATTATGTACCAATTATCAAAAGTTTGACAAGTGGACGAATAGGAATAAGTAACCCCTATTTAGAACTGATTAGTTAAGTGACCTAATTCTAGGAGTGTGTTATTTCTCGAGGATTGACTTAAGATCAAGTCTGAGGTCATAACACAGGCTGCGTTTAAAGCGAGATATGGGAATTATGAGTTTCTGGTAATGTTAGGTGGATTAGAAAATGCAACAGTCACATATAAGGATTTAATAAACATATTGTATAAGGAGTACTTGGATAGTGTAATTGTATTTATTGATAACATCATCATCCATTCAAGGACTAAGGAAGAACAAGTCGAACACCTGAAGATTTCTCTATGAAGGGTTGGAAGGAATTGGGAAGTGTCAAGAGGAAGTCATGAACCAAGAATTAGAAGGTTGACTGAAGAAAAGTTTGTACTCAAAAGGATAGCAAAGGCATATTTAGGTTTCCTTGAGAATATGGATTCCCAATGTAGTCGAGCTGAATAATGAAATTTTGCGAGAAGCTTATCATTCTAAGTTTTCTATCTACCCGGTAAACATTAGGATGTACCAAAATTTGAAGCAAAACTTTTGGTAATCAGAAATGTTGGGAATTAAGTTGAAGATGAATACCACCTATCATCCTCAAACGAATGGTCAAGTGAAAGAACAATTTAGACGATAGTAGATATGTTAAGAGAATGTGCTTGGATTTGAAAAGAACTGGGATGATCTTTTTCCATTGATGGAGTTTCCTATAATAATGGTTATCATGCTAATATAGGATTTCCACTCTATGAAGCCTTGTATGGGAGTAAGTATGGGCCCCACTTTATTGAGATGAAGTGGGAGAAAAGAAGTTATGAGATCCTGAATTAGTTCAGCAAACCTAGGGTGTAGTGATATTGATCCAGATAAGGTTAATAGCAGCTTGTGATAAACAGAGAAAGAGTGCAGACTTGCATTGAAAGATATGGATAGGGAAATAAGAATGTTGGTGTTGTTGGAGAGGTCACCTCGAAAAGGATTGGACAGGTTCGGACAGGAAGGCAAACTGAGTCCTAGATATATCGGACCGTTTGAAGTATTGAGAAAACAGGTTAAGTCGCCTATGAGTTAGCGATGTTGCCACGGCTACAGCAAACTCATAGTGTGTTTTATGCCTTTATATCAAAAGAATATATCCTTGATTTGAACTAAGACAATGTGCATGAATCAATCTAGATGCTAGATCGTAAAGCAAGGCCTTAGGAATACATCTATTCCTATAGTGAGTATGCTTTGAAAGAATCCTCGAGTAGGAGAGTCTACTTGAGAGTTAGAGTCAGATATGCTTGATAAATATCCTCATTTGTTTAATTAGTTTAAATTCTAAGGACATAATCTTTTTAAGGGGGAAGGATATAACGACTCGTATAATTTTGTATTAATTACAAGTGTAATTGTTGAATAATCAATTATTTATATAAAATATGTGTATAGGTTTTGACAGCTGGGTGTGGTTATTATTATTTATGTATGAGTTATTGGTATTCAGGGTTTATTTGCGTAATTAATTATTGAGTTGTACTGATTTGTTTTCACTTTTAAAAGTGATTTTATGGTAGATTTATTTTCATAAATATTCGGATTGTCCCTAAAATTGTTTTTATGATTTTATAATTTCAATAATCATTTTTGGGATTTTATAAAATTTAGGAATTAATATTTTATTAATTATTTATCTTTAAATGATTTTCTGATTTCATTTATGTGTAAATTCAGTATTTAATTCCAGAATACTTCAAAAATTTCGAAACTCGTATTTTATTAAGTTTGGAATATTTTGAGAATTTTAAATTTATTTTAGGAATTTTTGGGGTTAAATTCACCCGCACGTTTGTTCGTTAAATCGTAAAATACGGATATGGCGCATGAATCAACAATGCATTAAAAATTATGAAATTTTTATTTTCTTAGTTTTTAATTATTCTGAGAATTTTAAAATTAGTTTCGTAATTTTTTGAGTTTTATTCACCCATATATTAATTCATTAAAACGCGTTACGCGGGTCAAAAATCAGGTCTGGGAAGGGAAAAACACGTGTCAAATGCTGGTGAATTGCACAGGAGCGTGGCATTTTCTGACTGGTTGATTGCTATTGTGTTGATAATAATGAAAATCAAATAAAAGATAAGCACACAAAATTTACATCTCTATTTCATCTCTCTCACTGCTCAATCTCCCTGATCTTTCTCTTCCCTATGTCTGTTCCCCATGTTTGCTGAGTTTTCCAGCCGCCTTGATTTCTTTCCGGCTGCCATTTCTGCTTTTGCCGTTTAATTGCTTCGGCTCCGCTCCTTTCTCTCATGTTCTCGACGTTGCCGCCGCCCCATTTCCGGTCGGTTTCGGGTTGTTTAGTCCTGTTTTGCCTAATTGTGTATGTATATATATACATACGTATGTATGTATGTATGTATGTATGTTGTGTTTCAGTTGGGTGCGATGTGGCTGTGTTTCTGAATATTCGGCCGGTGGCCGTTTTCCTGTTGTTATTGTTGCCGCACTTCGTTTCTTGTTGTGTGTTAAATTGATTCGAATATTTTTCCTAAATTTTTTTTGCACGAAAAATTACTTGTTTATTTTAATGATATAAATTATTTACAATCAAAATTTTATATATCGGTGAAACCCGTGATTGGAATCCGAATCGGGTACCTCCGGGTTTTACCACCGTTAGCGATGAATTTCGATGAGCTGACGGTGGACCTTGATGAATATTCTGAGTCCTAATATAAATAAATAATAATTAGTTCATAAAAAATTATTTTTCGGAAGAAAAAGTAGTTATTTTCAATCTAAGTCGGACACATAATTTGGATTGTGGATTGTGATTGTTGGATTTATTGCTTGGTTGTTTGGTTGTGATGTCGATTATATTTCGACGGGTAGCCGATAAACAGAGGAGACGTTGCCCAATTTTCGGAAAATTAAATTTGAAAATTCGGGAGCTTATCTTGTAATTTTCAAAAATAGCGGTCGAACGTGTATACTTTTATAATCATAAATGAGTATTTTACGAAACCCATTTGTGGATCGTGGTAAAACATTTTGCAAATTATTTGACAACCCTATTTTGATGGAACAACGGGTATAGGTATTTTCTGAAAAGATTATCGAATCGGGTTGTGAATGCGCGAACCCTAACGGTTATGTATTATAATAATACATATAATTACGAGTCGGGATGTGTTATCATTCAGGTAGAAGTAATAGTGTGGATATATCAAGCATAACTGGACGTCTAACATAGGGTATTTCGACTCTGTAGGTTCTAGTCGAAGAACTTGAGAATTGGCATCGGACTAAAGATAGTCTAGGTATCTGTCGATAGGCTCAGCAAGGTTCTAATCGAAGGACCTGAGTGTTAAAGTCGGATTCAGGATAGACTATTAGTTAGACGATAAAGTCGAGCATCCAAATTGGTTCAAGGTCAATTAAAGATAATTGTAAAGCTCTACAAGGAAAGTACCCCTGACCAGTCTTTTATGGTTCAGTATATATGAATAAACTGTTGATTTATTCTCGTACAGGAACATAAACATTTTAAGTTACGTATCCCCTATAGTTATACATAATTATTTTAAACCTGTTTTGGGGAAAAGTAACTTTGAAAGGTACCTATCTCGAATGAAAATGATTTGTGAACCAGTTTTACATGTGCTGTTAAATGAACGGTTTTTAAAAAGAGATAGGTACAAGTGTTTTGAAAACTGGATAAAACGATCAGATATAGGATACATAGGGGCCAGAGTGGCCTAGTGAGGTTGCGTATGAGGATAACTCGGTTGCGCACATTTCATAACCGATTAGTCCAGCAGGTCAGAGACCTTGTTGTGAATATGTTGTGCACTTGACGAGTACCTAAACAAAACATCTAAGCAGATTTTACTTAGTGAAATAATGTAGCACTCGACGGATAAGAATTATAGTTCCGGCGGATAACTCATTTTAGTCCCGACGGATGAGTAACTTATTATCCATCGAGTGAGTAGCTTATGTAATAATGAGTTTGTAGCACAGTGTTATATACACCTTTGTATAGAATCTGTAGTAGTATATAAGTCATGTTGACTTTAACTAGATATGCAGAATAGGTTGATTAACTGTACATAAGCAATGTCTTGTAATTCTGTATAAGTGAAATGAAGTCAAGTGCCAAAATAGCTATCAACGGATGCTTAACAAAGCTTCGACGGATGATCAAATGACTTTCAACGGATGTTTAAAATAGCAGTCGACGGATGATCAAGTAAGTCATCGACAGATGATCTGAAAGTCGACGGATGATAATATCAAGATTGAAACATCAGTTGAACAGTGAAAGCTGACACACAGCCGTCGAGATGGATACAAACACACCGTGGAAGCCTATTAACTGGGTAATAGAGGACGAAAAGCAGCAAAGATCAAGACTGTTAGATTTTATATTTATTCAGTTCTTTTGACTTTGTAATCTTGGTAATATATAAACCAAGAGAGTAGCAAATAGAAAAACAACTAAGAGAGCTAAGAAACAAAAACAGAGAAATCTTTGTAAGCATTATCTTTAGCATTTCCTGTGTTCTTAGTAGTTCTATTTTGTATAAGCAGCTGTGAGCATTTCTGCACACAGAGTTCTCTCGATATATTAAATATATCTCTGGTGGAATTGTTTAAATCCACCAGAAAGTTTTAAAGACTCTTGTTTTTAATTACTCTTGTTTTGATTCATTAAAGTTTATATTCCACATTGTGCTAATCAAAACAAATATATCTATAATCGAGTTGAACATTTTTATCTTAAAGAAAAAGTTCAAGAATTCCATTCAACCCCCCTTCTGTAATTCTTGCTATATTGTTAAGGGACTAACAATTGGTATCAGAGCAAGCTCTTAATCTACAAAGAGTTTAAAGATCAAAACAATTCAGCAAGATGAACAAGAAAGATTTTGGAGTCAAGATTCCTTTTCTTCATAAAGATAATTACCATCATTGGAAGGTAAAGATGCATCTTCATATGCTTTCTCAAGATGAGGCCTATGTGGACTGCATAGAAAGAGGCCCTCATGTTCCAATGAGAGCTGCAACAGGAAATGAACCATCAGTTCCAAAGCCAAGGCATGAATGGTCTGATCCTGATCTTGAACAAGTCAGGAAAGATAAAAAGGCCATGAACATTCTGTTCAATGGTGTTGATGCAGATATGTTTGATAACATCATCAACTGCAAGACTGCCAAGGAAGTTTGGGACACAATATAGATAATCTGTGATGGTACTGAGCAAGTAAGAGAAAATAAAATGCAGCTCCTGATTCAGCAATATGAGCATTTTCACAATGAAGAAAGTGAGTCACTCACTGACATTTTTAGTAGATTCCAAAAGCTACTAAATGCTCTTAAATTGCATGGAAGAGTCTATCAAACTAAAGACTCCAATATGAAATTTCTCAGATCTCTTCCAAAGGAATGGAAACCAATGACATTCTCATTGAGAAACTCACAAGATTATAAGGAGTTTACGTTGGAGAGACTGTATGGCATTCTGAAGACCTATGAGCTTGAAATAGAGCAGGATGAAAGAATGGAGAGAGGAAAGAAGAAAGGAGGATCCATTGCACTAGTGGCTGAACTGGAAAAGGAGAAGGAAGTGAAGATGGAAGCTGTGGAATCAACTTCAAAGGCCTGTGAAAGCAAGGGTAAAGGGCTAGCTGCAGAAAATGAAGATTCTTTGAGTCAAGATGACATGGAGGACATTGATGAGCACCTAGCATTCCTTTCAAGAAGATTTGCCAAGCTCAAGTTCAAGAAGAACTTTGGAGCTGCCAAGCCAAATAGAAACATGGTGGATAAATCAAAATTCAAGTGTTTCAAATGTGGCTTGGCAGGGCATTTTGCAAATGAGTGTAGAAAGTCAGATTCCAGTAAGAAAAGATTTGAGTATGTGGATTATAAGCAAAAATATTTTGATTTACTCAAACATAAGGAAAGGGCTTTTATTACACAAGAGAATGACTGGGCAGCTGATGGTTTGGATGAAGATGAGGATGTCAGTTATGTCAATCTAGCCCTTATGGCCAAGTCGGATGAAACAAAGACAAGTTCCTCAAGCAATCAGGTAATTACTACAAACCTTGCACATTTATCTAAAGCTGAGTGTAATGATGCAATAAATGACATGTTTACAGAATTGTATCATTTGCGTGTTACACTTAAGTCCCTCACTAAAGAAAATGCTAAAATCAAAGAAAACAACTTGTTTTTGAGTGAGAGGAATAATGTGCTTGAGTCTCAGTTTGTTGAGTTTGAGAAACTAAAAATTGAGTGTAGAATTGCTAAGGAGGAATTAACTGAGTCCTTGAAAAAGGAAGAAATTTTAAAGAAGCAGCTCGATCGTGAACAGGAGTTGATTAAAGCATGGAAAACATCCAGAGATGTTCATGCTCAAATCACCAAGGTTCAAGGAATTGAGTCCTTTTGTGATGAAGCCTGGAAAAAGAATAAGGAGAAACTAGAACCTATTTTGGTAGATGGATTGCTGACAGATGTAGACTCGACGGATGATGAGGACTATCCGTCGGATAACAAAATGTGTTATCCGTCGAATGATAAAAATCCTCATCCGTCGGCTGTGAGCAAACCCATTAGCAAAGCCAAATTAACCAAGCTAAATGAAAAGTATGGGTCTGTTTCCAAGAACTTTGTTTCAGGGGAGTCAAGTCAAGCCAAGAAAGGGAAGAAGGCTAATGTTGGTCACATGACTGTCAAACAGTTGAGTGACAGACTTGAGAAGATAGAGGTAAAAATAGAGACTAAAAGGAAAAACAATAGGAATGGTAAAGTAGGGATTAACAAATATAATAACTACATACCTGACAAATATGCTCCTAGAAAAATCTGTGTCAAATGTGGTAGTGTAAATCATTTGTCTGTTAATTGCAAATCTGCCATTCCTACTCCCATGTCTGTTCAGCCTCAATTCTCTAACATGAATGCCATGCCTCCTATGCCTGTTAATGCTATGCCTACACAGAACATGAATGCACAGTTTGCTAATATGCCATTTGCACCTAATCCATATTATGCAGCATACAATATGCCTCAAATGCCATTTAGCATGCCTTACTGGAATAACATGTTTGCACCAAGCATGCCATTTCCTGTTAGCCATAACATGCATAATAATTCTGTTGCATCTAGTGGTTTCAAAGGCCCAACCCAAATGACTAAGGAAGAATCTGAAATTCCTAAGTCAAATGAGTTAAGACCTAAGAAACAGAAGAAGAAAGCTAACATGGCAGGACCCAAGGAAACTTGGGTACCAAAATCAACTTGATTTGATTTTGATGTGTGCAGGGAAACAGAAGGAATCTTTGGTACTTGGATAGTGGTTGTTCAAGACACATGACTGGTGATTCTACCCTGCTCACAGAGTTTGAAGAGAGAGCTGGCCCAAGTATCACTTTTGGAGATGACAGTAAAGGTTATACTATGGGATATGGCTTGATTTCAAAGGACAATGTCATCATTGAAGAAGTTGCCTTAGTGGATGGTCTCAAACATAATCTGTTGAGTATCAGCCAACTTTGTGATAAAGGCAACTCAGTAACCTTCAACAAAGAAACCTGTGTTGTGATTAATAATCAAAACAACAAAGTGGTTCTCACTGGTGTGAGAAGAGGAAATGTGTATCTAGCTGACTTCAACTCAACTAAAGCAGAATCTGTAACTTGTCTTCTCAGTAAAGCAAGTCAAGATGAAAGTTGGCTATGGCACAAGAAGCTATCCCATTTGAACTTCAAGACCATGAATGAGCTGGTAAAGAAAGAGCTGGTTAGAGGCATTCCTCTGGTGGAGTTTACAAAGGATGGACGGTGTGATGCCTGCCAAAAAGGGAAGCAAATTAAAGCATCATTCAAGAAGAAACTTGATTCAACAATTGAAGAACCTCTGCAACTGCTTCATATGGATTTGTTTGGACCAGTCAATGTATTGTCAATCTCAAAGAAAAGATTTTGCCTAGTAATTGTAGATGATTTCTCAAAGTTTTCTTGGACCTATTTCCTAAAGTCCAAAGATGAAGCTAGTTAAATCATCATCAATCACATAAGGCAAGTTAACAATCATCCTGATTTCAAAGTTAGAAGAATCAGGAGTGACAATGGAACTGAGTTCAAGAACTATGTCATGAGAGCATTCTGTGAGGAAAATGGGATCCTGCATGAGTTTTCAGCAGCAAGGACTCCACAACATAATGGAGTAGTGGAAAGAAAGAATAGATCTCTTATTGAAGCTGCAAGGACAATGCTTGAAGAATCAAAATTACCAACATATTTCTGGGCTGAAGCTGTCAACACTGCATGCTACACTCAGAACATCTCTCTGATTAATCAAGCAAAATGCAAGACACCTTATCAATTGTTCAAGAACAAGAAGCCAACTCTGAACTTTCTTCATGTCTTTGGCTGTAAATGCTATATTCTGAGAAATCAAACTGATCAAAATGGGAAGTTTGATGCTAAAGCAGATGAAGGAATTTTTGTTGGATATGCTGTTGGTAAAGCATATAGAGTCTACAATATAAGAACCAACATTGTTGTTGAATCTATACATGTTGTGTTTGATGCTAAAAAGATTGAAGGACTAAAAGATGGAGATTACCATGAGAGCCTCAAATTCGACAATGTTGAGATGGTCAGTGATGAAAGTGATGATGAGAGTGATCAAGAAACAGTGTCTAAGGATAATGCAGACAAATTTACTACAAATGAAGCACAAAACTCAACATCTGTCGAGTTACATAATGTTTCATCCATCGGAAGGCAATCTGTATTATCCGTCGGAAGACAACCTGCCTCATCCGTCGGTACTCAAAATTCACCATCCGTCGGGTTATCAAAAGGAGCAGGAAGTCAAGGCAGATCACCCATAGAAAGCACCCCAATCTCAAATCAAAGATCCACAAACTCAGGGGGAGTTTCTAGCAATCAAAACTCAATCACACATCAAGACAACATTGAGGTCTCTTCATCTAGGGCTAATCTACCTCAACCAAGAAAATGGACAAAAGATCACCCCTTTGAACTGATTATTGGTGATGTTTCTTCCAGAGTTCAAACCAGGAGAGCAACTCGAGAAGAATGTCTATACAGCAGCTTCCTGTCTAAGGAAGAACCAAAGAAGGTAGAAGAAGCCTTATCAGACCTTGATTGGATTTTAGCTATGCAAGAGGAGCTAAACCAATTTGAATGGAATAAAGTATGGAAGCTGGTACCCAAGCCTAAAGGAAAGAATCTAATAGACACCAAATGGGTATTCAGAAACAAGATGGATGAAAATGGCATAGTAGTAAGGAACAAAGCAAGATTGGTTACTAAAGGCTATTGTCAGTAAGAAGGGATAGATTTTGATGAAACATTTGCTCCTGTTGCAAGACTTGAAGCCATCAGAATCTTCTTACCCTATGCAGCCCATGCCAATTTCAAGGTCTATCAAATGGATGTCAAAAGTGCCTTTCTGAATGGAGATTTGGAGGAAGAAGTGTATGTAAGTCAACCTCCTGGCTTTGAAGATCCAAATTTCCCAGAGTATGTCTATTATCTACTGAAAGCACTTTATGGACTAAAGCAAGCACCTAGAGCCTAGTATGACACTTTATCAAAGTTCCTTTTGGAAAATCACTTCACAAGAGGTACTGTAGATAAAACTTTATTTTTCAGAAATGTGAATGGCTCTAGCATACTTGTTCAAATTTATGTAGATGATATTATTTTTGGCTCTACAGATGAGAAACTTTGTAAAAAGTTTGCCAAACTGATGCAAAGCAAGTATGAAATGAGTATGATGGGAGAACTAACTTACTTTCTTGGTTTACAAGTTAAGCAAGTTAGTGATGGAATATTCATTAGTCAAACTAAATATATTTTTGATCTTTTAAAGAAGTTTGATCTAATGGATTGCACATCTGCAAAAACTCCCATGGCCACTGCAACTAAGCTTGAACTAAACACTACTGAAAAGACTGTGGATATTTCAAGTTATAGAGGCATGGTTGGCTCACTTCTGTACTTAACAGCCAGTAGGCCAGATATAATATTTGCTACATGTTTGTGTGCTAGATTTCAGGCTGATCCTAGAGAGTCTCATTTGATAGCTATTAAAAGAATTTTCAGATATCTCAAAGGAACACCAAACCTTGGCATTTGGTATCCTAGAGATTCTGGTTTTGATCTAACTGGTTATTCAGATGCAGATTATGCAGGTTGCAGAATTGATAGAAAAAGCACAACAGGAACCTGTCAATTTTTAGGAGACAAGCTTGTGTCCTGGTTCAGTAAAAAGCAAAATTCAGTTTCTACTTCTACAACTGAAGCTGAATATATTGCTGTTGGCAGTTGCTGTACACAGATTTTATGGATGAAAAATCAATTGCTAGACTATGGTTTGCAAGTTGAAAGGATTCCTATTTTTTGTGACAACACAAGTGCAATTGCCATCACTGAAAATCCAGTGCAACATTCAAGGACAAAGCATATAGACATCAAGTACCATTTCATAAGGGAACATGTAATGAATGGTACTGTAGAGTTACATTTTGTTCCAAGTGAGAAGCAACTTGCATATATTTTTACCAAGCCACTGGATGAATCCACCTTTTCTAGGTTGGTAAGTGAGTTAGGTATGCTTAATTACTCTTGAATTTATCTGAATTATTCTTGCAAGTTGAAAAGAAGCCAGAAATTTAGTTGATTTTTGGTCTTGGATGAAATTTTGGCTAAGTCAAAATTTGTATCTCGACGGATGACCATTATCCATCGGGTTGAGTCATCCGTCGATATACAAATTGTAAATAAAAATCAATTACTTTTCTGGAATATTTTAAAGCTCGACGGATAACATCTTATCCTCATCCGTCGAAGTGTCTAAATCTTAACCGTTAATTCCCTGAACATTATCCATCGAGTATACTTACAGTTTGTAAGCATTACACGATGGATAATGGGTGGAATTTTTAAAGTTTATTTTAAAAACGGTTATTTTAGGCAATTTCTATTGGGTAATTTACTTCTCTTTATTATTTTTATCAGTTGATTTTGAGTAGAGTATAAAAGCTTATTTCATTCTAATCATTTTCTTTTATCATTCTCAAATTCAACTGTGTTATTTCATTCTCTCTCAAGCAAAAAAAAAATCCTCTTTCTCTTCAAGCATCTCTTCTCTAATAATGGCACCCGTAGTAAAGATCATGTCACAGACTGGGTTCATCTATGAGAAGAACAACTTCACTGCCTTGGTCAATAAGGGGATTCAGCAATCTGAAGACTATCATAAGATAATGGACTTCGTGAAGAACTGCAAGTTAAGTTTTGCTATGCTAGAATCACCCACAATCTATTGTGAAGTTGTTGAGGAGATGTGGACAACAGCAATCTACAACTCTATTGACAAAACCGTCACTCTGACCATCAAAGGTAATGTTTTCTGTATCAATAGTGATGTAATAAAAGCATATTCAAGATTCCTGATGATAATGTTACTACACCACACACTGACACTGATATTGTCAATATGCTAAATTCCATTCATTATGCACTTCCTACTGCAAAACTAAGTGAAATTAGAAGACTAGGTCTTAGGAAGGAATGGAGTTACTTGTGTGATGTAGTAACTAAGGTCTTTTCTGGAAAAATCAGTAATTTTGATTCTGTGAACATTTCCATGCTTAACATGCTATACATGCTAGTTACAGACAAATATTACAATTTTAGTGACTTGGTTGTGTATGAGTTAGGTTTTAAACTAGGTGACTTAGCCAAAAGAGGAAAGAATATTTACTATGCTAGATTTTTTATGCTTTTGGCTAACCATCTTTGTGAAGAGATTGTACTTGAGAACCCAACCAACAAATTAGCTTGTTGGGTTCAAGAGAGAAGAATCATTGCAGATTTGAACAGAGCCAACCATCACAGGGATGTGCCAATGTTCTATTTTCCTGTAATGCTGACACCTCAGGTAAGTGAGGTAAGTTCATCTACACCCTCAACTATTCCAATCCCTTCTATTTCTTTGACATCAGGCATAGCTATGGCAACTGTGACAATGACCAAACAGTTGCCTACCAAAGCTATCAAAACAACTGCAATTCTTAAATCCAAATCAAAGAAAACCCCCTCTGGTATCTCTCAAAAGGTACCAGTTGAAAAATCTACCAAAGCCAAAGAGGGGAGTGTGAAGGAGGGTAAGATAGGTGAGGGAAGGGGTGAACATCAAAGAAACCCCAAGGATAAGGTTGGAGAGATGAGTGAATCCCAGCCTAGCCACAATGCAGTTTCCCAACAAACTGCAGTGCTTAAAAAGGATAGAAGCTCACTTCTAGCTGCATCCTCCCAAAAGGATGTGGCTATTGAACAAAGCTCTCATCCAAGAGCATAGACCAAGAGGGTTAGGGACACAAGCTCACACCAAACTTACACTAGAAAGAAGAAATCCAAAATAATTGGGGATGCACAGGGCACACACTTAGTGCAAACTGGTGCTAAAGACACAGTCCCTGCACCTTCTCAAATTCAGATTGATGTGGCTCCAATAAATGTGGAGTCACAGCCAAAATCTCTCATTATAGAAGCCACTGAAACACAATACTCACCAACCAACTCACTGGAAGTGGACATGATAAACACTTCAATTCCTGATTCTCCTTCTTTAACTCTGTTGGGGAAGCCAAAATCCAGTGCAAGTGAGCATCATCTTTTAGATGATTTGTTGGCTCACTTGCCAATTATTTCTGATTCTATTGTGACATCTGTGCCTCAAATAACTTCAATCAACACAGAGTCGATAATAGTTTCTATTCCCACCTCATTCATTTCTACTCTCTCGATGGATATTGCTCATCCGTCGAGTGGTGATTGTGTCCCGACGGATAAGCTTAACAGCAGTTATCCGTCGGATAGCTTTACCACTCACCCGACGGATATCACTTATCCGTCGAGTGTCTCTGCACAACTTCAAACTTCAATAATTTCAAGTACAGAAGATTTGGTGGTAATACAATCACTCTTAGGACTGAGAGAGGAGAGTGTATTGAGTGAGAGGCTGGGTTGCTCCCAGGCAAAAGGAGAGGAAAAGAGTGAATCTCAGCAATCCATTCATTCAGGATTGGCAAAAGTGAGTGAGAGGAGTCCCACCTTAGTAGGTGAAGGTGAGGGTGTGAGGGTGGGGAGCCAGGGTGAGATCCTGATGCAACAAAAGAGAGAACATGAGAGAAAAGCAGGTACTGGAGAAATAAGGATGGAACCAGCCATTGCTAGTGAGTCAATGATTGTGGATGATGCTGAAAAGGAAAGACAATTTCAGCAACATTACAAAGCTGTAATTGATAATATTTCCTTGGATGCTGACACTTTTACTCACCCTGTTTCAGCCTATCAACTGTTGGCTGCTCAGGGCAATGTGGAGGCAGAGCAGACTTTGCACTTAGTGCACACCACAGAATCTCTTCAAAGAGATAAAGCTGCTGTAAACAGGATGTCTCCTCAAGCTGGAGAGCCATCTGAAGAATTTGGAGTAAATTCTGATGATGATGACTCTAGTTCTTTGCATGGAAGCATGAACTTAGGGGGAGCTGAAGGCCCAAGTTCTGCTTTAAGTTTACCTGAATGGGCATGGGCAAAGGACTTTACTCCAGGACAATTTGAGGTGTCTTTGGTAAAACAAGTAACAGCTATTCAGCAAGCCCTTCAGGAAGCTTCAGATGCTGGTACCAAGGCTGTTCTTAAAGCTCATCTAGACTCTTTGCACTTAATGAAGATCCAACACTCCAGACAGAATATCAGTGTGGATGAATTAAAAAAGGAGATAGCTGACTTAAAGACATACAACTCTAAGAAGCTGGATTCAATAATGCCATATGGTACCATGCATGATCTTTTACTAAGGTTGAGAAGAGAATCAGATTTTGACAAGAAGATAGCCAAGCTGGAGACCCGAGTCCAGGTTATTGAGAATTTAGTGGCTCTACTTCTTCAAAATCAACAGACTCAGACAAATCTTCTCATGCAACTGGCTAAAGCACAAGGCCTAACTCCTCCACTTGATGATAACAAAAAGGGGGAGAGAGAATCGAGTAAGGGGGAGAAAGGACCAACTGAGGGGGAGAACATTGTAGTTCAAATCAGCAAAGTAATTGTACCATCAATTACTATCTCCAAGCCACCAGTTGCAGATGGTATAGATCTTATAAATGCAGCAGCAGTAAATTTGAAAGATGCTGATAAAGAAGAGTTGACTCTGATCAACTGGAAAAAGATTGATGAGAAAATACAGAAAAAGTTTCAATTAGTCAAGGAACCAGATCAGTCAGCCATCCATCACTCTCATGTCAAGCCAATCAATGTGAATGAGATGAGCATGAACTATCTGGAGAAAGGACAATCTACCCACATCAAGACTACAAAGGCTGAGATAATTCTTAAACCAAGGGCAAACTATCCAAAGTCATCTTTGAAGAACCCTATGGATACTGTGTATGAGACACCCAAGCCTGATGAAAAGAAGCTTCTGTCAAGATCTATTCTCCTCTACAAAGATCTAGCTGATTCAGCCTCAAGAAAGAGAATTGCAAAAATATTCAGAAATGGGAAGGAAATTTGTGTGGTAGCTGGACATCCACAATTTGCTCATGCAAAGGAAGAAGAAAAAGCCAGATTGAAGCAGGAAAAGAGGCAAGCTGCTCTAGATGCAAAGAAGTCTAAACAAAAGAAAGAACAGTTTGCTATCTTGACCAAGCTACAGGCTGTGAACTCTTCTCAACAAATTCTCTCTCAAGCTACTGAATCAAAGAAGAAGATTGAAGAACAGAAGAAATCTCCAAGAAAGAAAGAACTGGCTAAAAGAATAAAAAGAAAGTTGGATATTGTTAACAAGGAATTGGAAGATCAATTTCCAATGGAATCCACTAAAGCTGAAACTCAAGCATCAAAGCCCTCTGTGGTATTTGAAGACATAAGGGTGGTGGACCCCTACAGGAACATACATGGAGAGCCTATTGTGCCAAAGGATGAGCCAATAGAGTGGGATAAATTACCAATTCCTGACTTCAACTTGCCAATTCTCACCAAGCCAAGAAGGACAAAATCAAGGGCAGTCAAGAAAGTGAAGCTGTCACCTCTCAAATCCAAGGCAGTAGTCAAAGCTCAACCCAACATCAACAAGGGAGACTACTTGTACTTGTGTGACATCAAAGAATTCTCAGACCTAAACCTTTATCTGGAGGAGCTGGATGAGGTAAGGGCAATTGATGCATACAGAAACCTACCTGAAAGGTTGGTATTCAAGTACAAAGGAGGAAGGGAGATTCAGTGGCCTCTTCACAGGATACTTCAAGAAAGCCAAGCTGTGTTGATCAAAGTCTATTCATCCTTCAAGAAAAACTTTGGGTTTAATGTAACTGCAAGAAGATTAGTATTGAAGAAGATTGAAGAGCTAAGGAGTGTTAGAGCCAAAGATGCACTACCCAAAACTCTTAACATCCCATACACAGGGAGAAGAGTGCATCTAAGGCCCTACTGGCTGATGGAATTCATGGATGACAAGGGTGTGAGAAGATTCTTCAGATTAGAAGACCAATTGAGTATCTCTAGCAATGAGACTCTCTTGGAAATGCAAGAAATGTTAGATCTCTCAGAATCTGATGAATTAGAATTCCACAGACAGCTCCAGAATCAAATTGAAGAAAACAACAGAAAGCTTGGAAGAAGATCCAGACCTTCAAGAAACTAGAAAAATCTGCTCAGGCTAGAGGAGCATCTTGAACTGACTGTGAGCCAAACCTTGTATATCTTGTTTAAATTGAAGCACTTTCAGTTTTATCTACTTATCTTTAAAGATATATATTTAGGATGTTTTGTTATCATCAAGTATTTTTTTAATTTATGGCTACAATTCCAGTAGACATAAATTGGGGGAGATTATTGTGAATATGTTGTGCACTTGATGAGTACCTAAACAAAACATCTAAGCAGATTTTACTTAGTGAAATAATGTAGCACTCGACGGATAAGAATTATAGTCCCGACGGATAACTCATTTTAGTCCCGACGGATGAGTAACTTATTATCCATCGAGTGAGTAGCTTATGTAATAATTAGTTTATAGCACATTGTTGTATACACCTTTGTATAGAATCTGTAGTAGTATATAAGTCATGTTGACTTTAACTAGATATGCAGAATAGGTTGATTAACTGTACATAAGCAATGTCTTGTAATTCTGTATAAGTGAAATGAAGTCAAGTGCCAAAATAGCTATCAACGGATGCTTAACAAAGCTTCGACGGATGATCAAATGACTTTCAATGGATGTTTAAAATAGCAGTCGACGGATGATCAAGTAAGTCATCGACGGATGATCTGAAAGTCGACGGATGATAATATCAAGATTCAAACATCAGTTGAACAGTGAAAGCTGACACACAGCCGTCGAGATGGATACAAACACACTGTGGAAGCCCATTAACTGGGTAATAGAGGACGAAAAGCAGCAAAGATCAAGACTGTTAGATTTTATATTTATTCAGTTCTTTTGACTTTGTAATCTTGGTAATATATAAACCAAGAGAGTAGCAAATAGAAAAACAACTAAGAGAGCTAAGAAACAAAAACAGAGAAATCTTTGTAAGCACTATCTTTAGCATTTCCTGTGTTCTTAGTAGTTCTATTTTGTATAAGCAGCTGTGAGCATTTCTGCACACAGAGTTCTCTCGATATATTAAATATATCTATGGTGGAATTGTTTAAATCCACCAGAAAGTTTGTTGGGTCCCAATGTGTTTGTAGAAGGGGGGGTTGAATACAAACGGTACCAAATAATCGAATAAATGCGGAATAAAAAATGTGAAACAAAATTCAAGTTAAATAAAAATATTATTAAACTTGAAAGGTGTTACAACAACTGTATCGATTACAAGGTATTAATCTCAAATCAATTATCACAAATCTAGAATAAATTTGACATGAACTTTTTCTATTTTTGTAATAATTAGAATCAAATGCTAAACGCGATTTGAGATTAAGTTCTAGGGATTTTGATCCGCTAGATTGTTACACAAGAACAAGATAAATAATTCTAGTGGTTTGGATTTAACATTAACAAACTAGAATTTTGATCTTGATGTAAGCAGATGAAAAATGAAATATTTGCTGCGGCTGCTGTGTTCTTGACTTGTGTGTTGGATGGATAATTGATCTGCTGCTTGTCTGCTTCTTTTTAAACATCATAATAGAATTGAACTGGCAAGACAATCCTGAGCTCAGCAAGACAATCGGTAGGACTATCCTTAGAGCTAGCAAGATAATCAGAATGAACTAGCAAGACTTTCGGTATGACAATCAATTGTCATACCGATTGTCATAGTAGTTCAAGCAGATTGTTTTTGCTGAATTAATAAGTGATTTTAATCTAATAATAATTCTGGTAAGACAATCAACTGAATTAGCATGACTTTCGGTATGACTATTGATTGTCATACCGATTGTCATACTAATACAATCAGTTGTCTTTTTGGAATTAAAACAGATTTTAACCAATTAAAAATTCTGAAAATTCTAAATATTAATTCAGAATTAATTAATCAATTAATTTAATTAATCAATAAATTAATCTTTGCAGATATAATTTATTTTCTTAATTAAATTATATGACTTAATTAATTAATAGAGAATTAATACTAATCCTGAGCAGCAACCAATCTTCTGAATATCTTCCGAAAATCATTGAAATTATGAAACAATTCCACCACTTCAATGTTGACACTCGATGTACTGTCTGGTTCATGAGTGACTAACTTCCGTGACGTTTCTTCATGTCTTGACTTTGACACTTTGATTTTCTTCAGATTAAATCCTTGTAATTAATGATACTCTGACGAGATCTCTGTCACTTGATTAAATCCACGATCTTGATTTATATCACTGAGGCATGATCAACTTCTTGAACTTCTTCCAGTGAATTAACTCCTCAAGTCTGTAGATGAACCTTGTTTCTGAATCCTTTGACAGATATTACTTTGCGAGATCTCTCTGACGGTCGATCCACTATTTACTTATTACATTCTTATTTGAGTTGAGTTGAATCCTCGAATATACAAATAGGCTATGACATATGACTTACAATCTCCCCCTATTTGTTTGTTAGACAATAACACACAAATACCTAGAGGATAACTCAACTAACAAATAAGAAAAAGATATAAACATACATGCAAAGTAAATAGCAGAAAAGTTCTGGATGAGATTTAACATTTTCCAGATTCCAAGTAGATGTTCCTCTAGACTGAACATATCTTCAAGTAGTTCCATCTTCATTTGTACAACCACATTTCCTGTTGAGAAGCCCATATCTCTTGCTTCTCCCCCTATGAGAATCAACTGATTAAAGAAGATCACCTTCGTTTTACCACCTCTCCCGTACAATAGGATCCGCAGATAAAACCAATGGTACTCCCCTAACAGCTTCTTCCCTTACTAGAAAATCACCTTGTGTTTACCACCTCTCCCGTACAATAGGATCCGTAGTTAAAAACAACAATGGTGTGGTGTAGTGTACATATAGGATCTTTTTCTTCCTCCCTGCTATTTCTCCCCCTTAGTTGAGGAATCCTCCAAACTATTACTTAAGCTTTTATCTCCCCCTTAAAGAAGGAATGTATGCCGTCGTCTGAAGGAGTTCTCATATTTCACTTGGTTGGAAAAGAAATAACAAGTAGTTTCTTTTTTTTACCTCACTGTGAGTGTGTGATTCTGTTTAGTGTACCTCACATGTGTTTCACTCTTCTCTCCACTCGTGTTTACACTCATTCTCACAAGTGTATCACTCTTCTCTCATAGCTCCATAATCCAGTTGTACCTGCAAGGAAAATCACCTTAGCCATCCTTAAGGAGGTCACAGGTGGTGCAATGGGAGTTCACAAATCCCCATCCTTGTTAAACTCGTCAGATGAATCTGAGTCATAATCTACAAGTTGCTAGTTTCCCTTTTAGGGTTCCAGATTTGAATTCTGGGAAGGTAAACAATGATCCAACGACTTTAGCATAAAGATCAAAGTTCCCTTCTAATGTCTGTGAAGACATTTCCTTGTGACTTATCAGGTAATATCTGAATCATTGTCAACAAGTTGCCGATCTGCACCTATGTCAGATCCACTATCCGCAGATGCATCCAGGGGATTTAAGCCTGGGGAGGTAGACACTGACCACTGACATATGGATTTTGGATCAGTATCCTCTCCTAACACCTGTAAAGGCAATTGGTCCACTAACGAACCTTGAACAATCGAATCTGACCTTAAAATGGTCGAAACTCTTGTTTCCGTCAACTCATCCTTTGTGTATGTAACCTCTTCTTGTGCATCAAGAATTGTTTATGTTTGAAGTGGTGACACTACATCGGATACCTTGGCCGACAGGCAAAATTCAATAGACGCACCCTGTTGAGAGAATGAATCTAGTAACTGTTTTTGTGCCTTTTCAGCCATTACATCTTTTTGAGAAGATGTATGGGGGCTAGCAGTTGTCTCGGTTTAAATACTACTCATCTATGTAGGAGACAGAGCTACTGGGTTGACTACAGAACCTTCCTTATGTGGTGCACTAGGCACTATCTCCCTCACGCTCATTCATACTAAATTTAGTGGTAAGAGAGTGTTGGTTGGTTCTGTTTTTGTGTTTGTCTTTACAGTCTGGGATAGATGTTGTGGGTTTTCAACCTCATGACTATCAATGAAAGAAAGCCATTGGAGACTGAACCTGTAACACAGAATATATGGTAATAGAGAGAAAATGATTTACAATAGTGATTTCAAAAGATTTGACATGACATAAGAAATCACTAATGTAGAAAGAAGTTTAATTTTTGTTTTTCAAAATGAATGAGTTTTTGATAAAACATTGATCACTTAGGGTAAAGTCTAAGTAATTCTCATTCATGTCAAAAGCTTACAAATATCTGTAACATAATGTTAACAACATATCATTGACCGATACTTGTCAAGTACTTTAGATACTAATTGTTATGTTGCATAACCAATATCTCACTGCACATATAAAACAATATGATTGTGCCTAATGATAAGATAGTTATTAATATGACGACTCTACTTATTCATATAAAATTATAACTTCTGTTAGAGTGTCATACCATGTCCTTGACGATTGCTTGAGCAGTATACTAGTTCATACCAACCTGAAGTGAGATTGTGAAGAAGAAATTGCATAGTCCAATAGATCTGCAGCTGCAAAGTCCATGAACTGTGGTGCATTGACTTCCTCTTTTGACTTACCAACCAGGAGTACACTTGTACACATCTTACTAGAGTACAATTCCAAGTGTAATGTGCAGCAGGTGTCTGATATGTCGTAATATTCTCAAGTCTCGTCACTGGTGCTATATGTTGGATACTGCTTCCTGATAATAACCTAGCACAATATACAAAATTACAATGATAACATTCCCAGCTTGCAAACAGCCATATCCCTCAGATAAACCTTTGCTGTTATCTCCAAAGGTAACTAGGGGGCCAGCTTTCTCAACCACATTTGATAGCAGGGCTCTATCTCCGGTCATATGTCTTGATGATCCACTGTCAAGAATCCACACTTCCGGTTATACTTGTTTAATGCCCTGCACTACAAATGGATTAGACCTTCTTCGGAACCCAAACTTGGTTGGGCCCGGCATACTTGTAGAACTGTCCTTTGTCAGGCAAAACAACATTTTTAATTTTAATTGTCTCAACTTTCTCAATGACTGAACATTTGACCTTGTAAACAGCCTTAACAAATTTCTGTTTAAGCTTAGGCACAAATGTCTCCTTTCTAGCCTTAGAAGGACTGGCAGTCTTAGACCTATCATGCTTCTTGTTATTCACATGCTGACGAGGAGTAGTCTTATCATTAGACACATGCTTACCATTAAAATAAGCATACATCATATTAAAAGCACAAGACATACAATTAGCAACACCACATGCTTTATGAGAGTGATTAACAGCAGGTAATTTATGCATGGTAGACATGGCATTATTGTTATCCAACTCATGTGTGTTTGAGTTAGTCTCAGTTGCTTTCACAACTTTGACTGGAACTTTCGACTCACTTGACTTGGAAACAATCTTCTCATAAGCATGATCCTCAGCACGTATTTCTTCTTGAATAACAGAAGAGGTCGCATCAAATGGTTCAGCAATTGATGCTTTATAGAGGGGTTCATCAACACCCTTAAGCACATGTGGTACTTCCCTCCCTTTAGCACAGACATGAGGAGGGGAGTTTATGCCTAATTCTCCAATAGCAGCATTGTAATCATATCCTATTCCAGATGTTTGATTAACAGCTTGCTTACTGTAGAACTCTTTAGCCTTCGAACAAGAATTGAAGTAGGCTCTAACCTTAGTCTCAAGACCGGTGATCTTGTCTTTGAGAATAGTTTCGAGTTTTCTATAACAGTCAACTCTATTCTCTAGAAAAGACACCTGTTCTTTTAATTTGTCTTGATTAATATGCACAAGTCTTAATTCATTGACCTCTTTCTCAAGGTCTGTGATCTTTAAACTTAACAGTTCATTATCACGACGTGCACAATCTAAGTTACCTCTTAGATGATAAACCATTTCAGCATTAGAAAGTTTTACCTCTATTCTTGACGATGAAGCTTTTCCATCAATAGCCATAAGAGCAAGATTTCCTTCATCTTCATCTTCACTGTCAGTATCATCCCAGCTTCTTCCCTTTGCCAGATAAGCCCTTTCAGAGTTCTTTCTTACTTGCTTTGGCTTCCTACATTCTATGGCAAAGTGTCCCAACTCATTGCAGTTATAGCATTTAATGGTGCTTCGATCAACCATCCCTGTTTTGTTCCCACCACTGCTGGTGTTAGAGGATGAAGATCCACCTTTCTAGAATTTGTTGTAGTTAGACTTGTACTTAAGCTTGGGATTCCTCCTGAATCTGACATGGGAGAATCTCTTGACAATTTGGGCCATTGATTCATCTTCCAATTGCTCCAGCTCTTCCAAGGAATAAAAATCATCACTTGATTGATTTGTAGTAGGAGGATCATATTCTGCTACTAACTCATATTCCTCACCCTTGGAAAACTGTACCATTCTTTCTAACTGTTGAGATTGTTGTTGTTGTTGACCTTCAGCTACAAGTGCAGTAGATGTGCTGACCATTCTATCCTTCCCGTAGACTTCCTTCTGTTGAATCTGCTCCAACTCATAGGTTTTTAACACTCCATAGAGCCTGTCCAAAGAAATCTCACTCAGATCTCTAGCTTCTCTAATGGCAGTGATTCTATGTTCAAGATGAGCTGGCAGTGTTAAAAGGAACTTTTTGTTGACCTCCCTGATTGAATAATACTTTCCATTGATGTTCAGGTTGTTGATCAACGCATTGTACCTCTCAAACACTTCAGTAATTCCTTCTCCTGGATTTGATTTGAAATGTTCATATTCAGAGGTTAGGATTTCCAACTTGTTCTCCCTAACTTCCTCTGTGCCTTCATTAATCACCTCAATAGTTTCCCACATGTGTTTGGAATTTTTACAGTTCATCACATGTCTGTTCATCAAGGGATCAAGGGAATCAATTAATATTAATTGAAGGCTGGCATCCAAGGAGGCTTCTTCCTTCTCAGCAGGAGTAAAATCTTCAGGCTCTTTTGGATAGGTTCTAGCTTCAGTAGTCACCACACCATCTATTATTACCTCCGGTTCAATAACCATCGGAGTTTTTATACCCTTCTTTAACAAGTTTGAATATTTGGGATTTGCAACTTGTAAAAATAATAGCATCTTCTTCTTCCACATGATATAATTCTCTTTATCAAATTGTGGAATTTTAACGGTTCCAACTTTATGTGAAGTCATTATGAATTTTTGAATAAATAAAAATTCAAGGAGTTGAAAAATCATAAAAGTCTAGGATCTTGATTTGTTCGTTAATCAGAAGGCTCTGATACCAATTGTTGGGTCCCAATGTGTTTGTAGAAGGGGGGGTTGAATACAAACGGTACCAAATAATCGAATAAATGCGGAATAAAAAATGTGAAACAAAATTCAAGTTAAATAAAAATATTATTAAACTTGAAAGGTGTTACAACAACTGTATCGATTACAAGGTATTAATCTCAAATCAATTATCACAAATCTAGAATAAATTCGACATGAACTTTTTCTATTTTTGTAATAATTAGAATCAAATGCTAAACGCGATTTGAGATTAAGTTCTAGGGATTTTGATCCGCTAGATTGTTACACAAGAACAAGATAAATAATTCTAGTGGTTTGGATTTAACATTAACAAACTAGAATTTTGATCTTGATGTAAGCAGATGAAAAATGAAATATTTGCTGCGGCTGCTGTGTTCTTGACTTGTGTGTTGGATGGATAATTGATCTGCTGCTTGTCTGCTTCTTTTTAAACATCATAATAGAATTGAACTGGCAAGACAATCCTGAGCTCAACAAGACAATCGGTAGGACTATCCTTAGAGCTAGCAAGATAATCAGAATGAACTAGCAAGACTTTCGGTATGACAATCAATTGTCATACCGATTGTCATAGTAGTTCAAGCAGATTGTTTTTGCTGAATTAATAAGTGATTTTAATCTAATAATAATTCTGGTAAGACAATCAACTGAATTAGCATGACTTTCGGTATGACTATTGATTGTCATACCGATTGTCATACTAATACAATCAGTTGTCTTTTTGGAATTAAAACAGATTTTAACCAATTAAAAATTCTGAAAATTCTAAATATTAATTCAGAATTAATTAATCAATTAATTTAATTAATCAATAAATTAATCTTTGCAGATATAATTTATTTTCTTAATTAAATTATATGACTTAATTAATTAATAGAGAATTAATACTAATCCTGAGCAGCAACCAATCTTCTGAATATCTTCCGAAAATCATTGAAATTATGAAACAATTCCACCACTTCAATGTTGACACTCGATGTACTGTCTGGTTCATGAGTGACTAACTTCCGTGACGTTTCTTCATGTCTTGACTTTGACACTTTGATTTTCTTCAGATTAAATCCTTGTAATTAATGATACTCTGACGAGATCTCTGTCACTTGATTAAATCCACGATCTTGATTTATATCACTGAGGCATGATCAACTTCTTGAACTTCTTCCAGTGAATTAACTCCTCAAGTCTGTAGATGAACCTTGTTTCTGAATCCTTTGACAGATATTACTTTGCGAGATCTCTCTGACGGTCGATCCACTATTTACTTATTACATTCTTATTTGAGTTGAGTTGAATCCTCGAATATACAAATAGGCTATGACATATGACTTACAAAGTTTTAAAGACTCTTGTTTTTAATTACTCTTGTTTTGATTCAATAAAGTTTATATTCCGCATTGTGCTAATCAAAACAAATATATCTATAATCGAGTTGAACATTTTTATCTTAAAGAAAAAGTTCAAGAATTCCATTCAACCCCCCTTCTGTAATTCTTGCTATATTGTTAAGGGACTAACATACCTAGCTAGTCTTTGAGTTCCGGAACATGAGTATGAGATGGCAGATGGAGCCGTCTGGTGTTGATAGCCTGATCAGCTTTCTTCACATATCCGTTACGTATCTGATTTGGCTTTATGATTCCCATAAGGGAGTAAGTGATTTATGCAGTTGAATAAAAAAAATGTGAATAGCATGCTAAAATTGGACTCTGATGTTTACACAGCACACGACTGTTGATTTTGTTTTACAGAGCATGCTAGTATTGATATCCAGTTTATACATATTTTACTTGTTTTCTAACAAGTTATGAATTATGTTCCTATAATTGTTTTATTATAAATTGTTCTACTTATTATTCATATAGTGGTACTGCTGAGCAATTGATTGCTCACCCATGCAGAATGTTTTGTATATATATATATATATGTATTGCAAATGCTTAGAAGACTCTTCCGTCATAGTCAGGGCAGAGTTCCAATTCCTCCCGAGCCAGGCTCCTCTGAGGTTATTGAGTCAGACCAAATATGGTCTGTTGCGTTGCTGTATTAAATTAGCTATGTTAGGATTGTTGGTAATAAGTTGGTTTTGTAATAGTTGTAAACTAAGTCATACTTAAACCTGGAAAAGATCTTGGTAAAGGGGTCGTGTTTATGTATTATTATTGAATTAGATCATATTATGTTTGTTATTATTATTGTTGGTGATGTTTGTTATTATTATTATTAGCAACAATAGATATAGCACTAGTATTATCACACATAATTGGAATTTTGTGTAACACTAGGCCATAGTCCATTAATTGATTTCTAATCCAAGCACTTTAGCACAACAATTTCCAGCACCTATGTATTCAGCCTCAGCTGTGAAAGTTGACACATATTGTTGTTTCTTACTATACCATGATACAAGTCTTTGACCAAGGAATTGACAACTTCTACTTGTGTTTTTCTTGTCTACCCCGCATCCAACAAAATCTGCATCTTTGTATCCAACAGCTTCAATTCCTGTTCCCCAAGGATACCATAGTCCCAAGTTTGGTGTTCCCTTTAAGTATCTGAAAATCCTCTTCACGACCGTCAAATGTGATTCCTTAGGATTTGCTTGAAATCTAGCACACAGACATGTTGCAAACATGATGTCTCGTCTACTAGCAGTTAAGTACACAAAGATCCAATCATTCCTCTATATCCTGAAATGTCTACACCTTTTCCTTTCTTATCTTTATCCAACTTTGTAGCTGTAGACATAGGTGTTGATGCAGGTGAACAATCAACAATTCCAAATTTCTTCAATATATCTTTAACATACTTGGTTTGGCTGATGAAGATTCCATCCTTCTTTGGCTGACTTGAAGTCCAAGAAAGTAACTTAATTCTCCCATCATGCTCATCTCATATTCACTCTACATGAGTCTTGAAAATCTTTGACATAATTTTTCATTTGTAGAACCAAAAATGATATCATCCATATAGATTTGAATTAGGATCATATCACCACCATGCTGCTTGTAGAATAAAGCCTTGTCAATTGTTCCTCTAGTGAATCCATGTTTGAGCTTCTGTTCTTTGGGGCAGGAACCAACTTCCAAACTTTGTTTCTCTCAAATTAATTTAGCTCTTATTGCATGACAAATATCCAGTCAGGATCAAGTAGAGTTTCCTCAATTTTCTTAGGCTCAATTTATGATAGAAAGCATACATATATATATTCATTTGCAGTTGCGCTTCTAGTCCTTATTCCAACATTTGGATCACCAATAATTGCATCTCTTGTGTGTTTCCTATCCCATTTCCTGGTGTGAATTTTCTGATTTAAATTTTCTGCATTTTCTTTACCATTGGCATGAGTTGCAGAACTTTCAACTCTTTTTCCCCCTGAGTTTGTGCCATCAAATTCAGGTGTATGAGATGAGTTTTCATTCTCATGATTCACTTGCTCAGTTGACTCTTCATTTATTCTGTTGCTTGTGTTGATCTCAGCTTCATCTTCAAAATCACTATCAATGTTTAGATTTTCAAACTTAAGGGCTTCAGCTTCATTCTCATCAAGGCATTCTAAGCCTGGACACTTGTCATCATCAAAGGTCATATATGTACATTCCATTATTTTCTTTTGCTCAAGCACATAAACTCTGTAGATAGTCCTTTCCAATGAATATCCTATAAAAATTTCTTCAAACGCTTTAAAGTAAAATTTTCCAATATATTCAGAGTTGTCTTTGAGCACAAAGCATTTACTTCCAAACACATGTAGATGCTTGGCAATAGGCTTCCTTTTTGACAAAATTGAGTAAGGTGATTTTCCAAGATTTTTATTGATGATATATCTATTTTGAGTGTAGCATGCGGTGTAGACAACTTCTTCCCAAAAACTTGTTGGCAAATTGGCATCTTGCAATATTGTTCTAGCAGCCTCAACTAGAGTTCTATTCTTCCTTTCAACTACCCCATTTTGATGAGGTGTCCTTACAGCTGTCTTGAACAATACCCTTGTCTTTGCAGATGTCATTTAAAATTACATTCTTGAATTTTGTGCCATTGTCACTCCTCAATCTTTTCACATAATTTTGATCTTCATCCTGCTTCTCAATCTTCTTGATGTGTTCAATGATTATATGTAGAGTTTCATCCTTTGAATACATAAATTTTACCCAATTGTATCTTGAGTAGTCATCCACTATTACCAGTGCATATTTCTTCCTTGAAATAGGCAAGATATTGAATGGTCCAAACAGATCCATGTGAATAAGCTGCAATGGTACACTTATTGAATTTGCATTCTTGCTCTTATGACTGGACCTTTTCATTTTGCCTATTTGACAAGTTTCACAGACTTCATCTTGAGCAAATTCCAGAGTTGGCATATCTCTCACTAATTCCTTTTCACTAGGGTATTGATTGCCTTGAAATTTAGGTGAGCGAGTTTCTGGTACCATAATTTACTTTGCTCAATGGATGCCTTGGTGTAGATATGTAATAACCCCAAAAATTTTGGACTTTTTGTAAACCTTATGAATAGTGATTTTGCTGATTATGCTGAATAAGAAAACTTTTCATGCCACACAATGGAGCAGTTCTTTTATGGATATTCCGAGGTCTTATTAGTACTCTATATGGAATATAAGTGTATGTAAAGATCGTCAGAATCCAAATCCGAACACTTTAATTTTTCCCGAAAATCCACCAGATACCGAAAGAATTGAGTATAAGGTAACAGGATAAAAATGATTTAAATTCAAGGATTATAAGAGGGGATCATAAAAGGAATATAATGTATTGAGAAAGGTTAAGGGAACCCAAATAATAAAATCCCGGGTATGATCCCTCAAACGATAAACGAGAACGAAAGTTAAGCGAACCGTATAACAGATCAGCGATTATTAGCCAAGTAATTAGGAGTTAATGAAAGAGGTCAATGATGATGATGTCATCACACCAACAAGAAGAAGACAAGTGTGGGAAGATGACATAAGTGGATGACATAAGCATGACCAAATGGGAAGGCTTTGTTGGTTAATTATAAGCCACACAATTTTTACCATGGTAACAATTTAATTAAACAAACAAAAGGAAGTAACCAAGCTAAACACCACACAAATCATTTAATTAAACTAGAAACATTTTTACTTCACTTTTTCTTCCCTTGCTCTCGGCCAAAACCAGAGCAGCAACTTAAAACTACCATATCTCATTCAATACTCACTCAAATGTTGTGTTCTATAGCTCGTTGGAAAGGTATTGAGATGTCCTACAACTCTTGTACACAAGTCTCGTCCAAATAAGCATGGTAAGACCCTCATTTTTACAGTTTTTTAAATCGGACTTTTAGAAACTTTTAACCTAACTTTGTGTTCTTGATTTCTTTGGAAAGATCAAGCTTGTAGGAGGTTAGATTAAGGCTCCCTAAGGCTTCCTAGAAACTTAAAACCTACCAAGGAAGGTATCAACTTCAAACCCTAGCTTTGATACCTACCAAGGAAGGTATCAACTTCAAACCCTAGCTTTGATTTTATGATTCCATTAAGTTTTATTGAAGCATTGTTAGTATTAAGGCTTGATATTTGATTATAAGTAGTTTTGGTGGATTTGTATTGGTTTTGAATATTGGGTCTTTGATTGGTTGGATAAATTGGTAAAACTTGGAGTTCGGGACTGAGTTTGTAGTATGATGGTTGAAAATTGTTGTATTGATGGTTGTGAGTGAATTGATGATAATTTAGAGTGTTAATTAAATTGGAAATCGCATAAACATAAACGTCATAATGCCCGATTTTCCATAACTGTTCTGTTCTTAACTTTAGGACCCGTGAACTCACTGAAAGATTCTAACATTTGCCATTTTTATATAGTTCATGTTACGAGCTTCGTTTTTATATGTGGTTCGCTTGAATCCGATGTATGGTTTAGGAGAAACGACCGTTTTAAGTAACGACGTTTCGCGAACGAACCATTACCCCTCGCCTTACTTTGAAACCTTGGTTAAGGCCCTTAAATGACTAATTGGAGTATGAAACAATTATGTAAAGTGGAATAGGCAGTTGGTAGGGTATTCGCTAAAGCGTCGCCTTAAAATTCGTAACGGTTAATTTATTAAAAATGGTGGAGCCGAGGGTACTCGAACGACTTATGTGATTTGTTAAGCGTAGAAATGACCATAAGCAAACGTTAGGGTCCAATTGGTTAAAGTCTAGTTTCTTAAGCGACCGCGGTTTAATTCCAGCTTATGTTGTTGTTAATAGGTTACCGGACCCACTCTAAGCTTAAGTCTACCCCAGAGCACTCAGGCAAGTTTTCTACCCGTTATACTGTTGTTGTGATGTAAATATATGTATATGAATTATCTTGTGATAAGTGCATGATTGTTATTAGCAAATTTTGCGATATATTGGAGCATGCTGATATGGTATATATGCATGTTTGTTTCGTAATCTTGATATCTAATTGTTGATTCAAATGCTTATAAGTTGCATAATACATATGCTAGAGATAAGCAATAGTTGCGTATACCCTTAGTATAGGGGACCCAAAGGTGAACATTTTTCTAAACCGGGAGTCGATGTTCCCGAGTATAATATATATATATATATATATATATTCATATATATATATAGATATAGTTTTCAAAACTAATAATCAAACTTATGACTCTATTTATTTTATTTATTGAATATTATTTTGAATATTCATTTGAGGACTTATGACTCCGCTTATTTATTAAATAATATTCTTTATTTTATTAGAGAATAGTGTTTCGATAATCAAACTTATTTTCGATTATTCAAATAAAGATCTTACTTTCGTATAAGTATATCTTTGGTTATTCGTTATTCATTTCAAGTATAAGTTTTAAAGCTTCTACTTCAATTATTTTTATAAGAATTATCCTTTTGGGAATATTATTTAAATAATAATATTCAGATATTTTCTAATATATCGGGACTGATTTATTTCATTAAATCAGCATTACTCCAAACATTCTTTAAAATGTTTTGGAGTCTTCAAAATGATTTTTAAAAGTTTGAGCGGATCCCAAAACTCATTTTTATATTTAAGATCTTCCTTTCGAAGGGGATTTAAATACTCGCTCAAAACCTGAGGGATCCGGCTCAGTGGTGTATTTTACATTCGCAACGAGGTTGCTGTTTTGAGAAAACATCTTGATTACTTGCCCATCGTTCGGGAATTAAGTTCATCTATTTGAGTCGGCATAAGCAACATGGGCTCAGCGGGCGTCCATGAAAGTGTAAGTGGCTCAGTGGGAGTCCATCAAATGCGTAGGTGGCTGAGTGACAGTCCAGCATAAGGTCCTATTGCGGCCAGGGTGATGACCAATGGGGAATTCGTCCATCTACTAGTAGAAAAGGTTACTTATGGGTATCTTTTCATGGTCAACAAGATATCAGGTTTATGCCAAGGTTTTCTCCTTTCCAAATACATTGGATATTACAACTCTATTTATAATTTTCATAACAGAGGTATTCAAGGAGTGTATGAGATGTATATATATAGGTGTATATATATATCGGGACTTAATGAAGTATCTCGTAACTTCATCATTTATAATGATATTTCAAGGATTGAATCTATTCAAATCTTATCTTGTGGTCTCATCTATGTGATAAACTTTTGAAACTAATTATAACTTGAACGGTGGTAGTTCAAGTAGTATTCGGAAAAGATATAAGTATATTGGAGTATCTTGTAACTTCATCTTTTAAACTTATATCTAGTAAATGATTATCTTATGCATGTCAAAGATTTTCAGAAAAATGTTGAGACAAGGTTAGATATATGAGATTACCTTGCAACGATATTTTTATACAGTTATAAACTGGAACTCTGTATATATTATGCATGGCAGAGGATTTCAAAGATTTTGAAAAGTATATAAACATATATACTAAATATTTTGCGACTTGATCGCATTAAGAGGTCAAACTTGGTTCATTTCTTCTTGACCAAGACTTTCATGAGTGTTATGAGAATGCTCATATATTGTTAATTATTATACATATTATTTCGGTGGGCTTGTTGCTCACCCTTGCTTTCTTCTTCCATCACACAACAACAAATAGACAAGATGAACAGGATCAAGCTCCCAATTCGCGAGCGGATAGGAAACGTTCCGCAGTTTCCTGTAGGCGTTGATGCCGTTGTAGCTGAGGTAGGATCTACCAACAGGCTAGGCTTTCAACTTTTGATGTACCAGACTTATGTATATTTATGAATTGTAATAATGGCAAGGAATATGTAAATTATTCAGAAACCCTTTTTAAGGTGAAATGGTTTATAATTGTGAAATAAAATGACTTGTGTTATTTTTGGTATTCATCTCTGAGACTATAACTTGTGGTGTGTGTGTATATTGTGGGGTCACAGTACGCAGTAGTTGGTTGACTGCTAAGATTAAGTATTGATAAGGGAAATGGAACTCGTGACAACCCGAATCCCCGACCCCGGATTTGGGGGTGTTACAGAAATGGTATCAGAGCTAAGCGTTATAAACCTCAGAGATGATATGACGTTAAAATAATAAGTTCACTAAGATAATAAGAACTTTTTCCAAGTTCATAGTCGGACTACCTAACGTAGTATTGACAGTTAAAAACTTTATGGGAACCCTTATAAATATCGTGATAGAAGCGTAGTTCGTTATCGTATATGGTAGCGGGACTCCGAACCCTGAGGTTGAGGAGCAACAACGCGATGATGTTTTATTACTTATTGGAGATCAGATTATGGATCCGATAGAGCGTCCTAACGCGGGACCGAATGATGTTCATATTGAGGATGTAGCGGTTGAGGATGTTGTCCTCGAAGGGATTATTATTGAGAAGAATCCCGTGGAGGATCCTGACAAGAATGAATAAAGGACCACTGAGGAATTGATGACTATGGTTAGGGCGACTACCAGAGGTAGGATTGGCCGGTTACTACCGGAGGTTCGTTCAAGTTCGTAAAGATAGTAGCCCCTTTAACGCGCTTACTCGTAAGACTGAGAAGTTCGAATGGACAGAGAAATACGAGAACAACTTTCAAGAACTGAAGCAAAGATTGGTGACAGCCCCTATGATGGCGTTGCCGGATGGAAAAGGAGATTTTGTGATGTGTAGTGACGCTTCGCATAAGGAATTAGGGTGCTTCTTATACAGCACAACAAGGTAATCGCGTACGCGTCAAGATAATTAAGGGAATATAAAATTCGATATCCCCACCCATGAGCTTGGGCTCGTGGCAATATTTTTTCCCTAAAGATTGGAGGCACTACTTGCATGGAGAGAAGTGCAAGATTTACACAAACCATAGGAGCTCTAGTACATTTTTACGTAGAAAGAGCTTAACATACGCCAGAGGAGGCGGTTAGAGCTAATCAAGAATTATGATTGGGAGATTCTTTATCATTCAGGGAAAGCCAATATGGTGGTTGATGCCCTTAGTAAAAAGGAGAGACTCATGATGATAATGTCTTTGGGAGAGTTTATAAGAGATTTTGAGAAAATGGAAATAGAAGTGAAGGTAACCGGAGTCGGTACCGAAAAGCTGTTTGAGATTGCAATACAGCCCGAATTATTGGAAAAGAACATATTGTGCAAGAAAAAGTGATGAATGAAGGCAGAGAGCCAACAAATAGATAAGAGATTAATACCGAGAAAGATGATAAGGGAATAATGAGGTATTCCTACAGAATTTGGGTTCCAAATGTTCAAGAGCTTAAAGATGAGATCTTAGATGAAAGCTAGTTTGAGGAATAAGATTTAGAGCAAACCCTGAACGTGATAGTCAGGGAGGTCGCCATCAAGATAGAAGGAACCCATAACATAATAAAGTGAAAAATGAGGATTTAAAACACTAGGATGACCCTGATTATGGGGAGGAGGAGGCAACGTTCAGACTAAGGAAACAGAAGCCGAGTAAGGAAAGCAGACCCGAGACGGTACTCCTATACGATAATTTATGGACCTTTCTAGACATAACTTAGACTATTATCCCCAACCACCACCCTGAGGAAACAATGCGGTGAGAAATTCTTTCAGGACCTTTAAGTCGCTAAGCTCTTAGAGTTCCAAGGAACAAGCTGACCCAGTCGAGGCAAGATCCTGGCTAAAGGAAATACAGGAATCATTTGAGATTCTAAATGATTGACGAAGCACAAAAGACTGTTTTTGTCACTTACCCCCCCCCCTAAGAGAGAGGCCACCTGCTGGTGAAAGTCCAAGGAAGGCACGGAGCCAGAGGTTATAATAAACTGATTAAAGTTCAGTCAATTGTTTTCGGGAAAGTACTTCCCAAGGTTATGGAGATAGTGTAAAAGCTTTAGAGCCGAAACAAAGGTGGACGAGTATGATGAATTATGAATCTAAGTTGTAAAAGTTGTCAAGATTCGTTCTGAGGACACGAATCTAGAATGACGGGATGTTCGAAATCAATGCTTATGTTGTGTTGGTTCATGTAATGGTTGTAATAGAAATGAAAATAAAAGACTAAAAAGGGAAGGAGTATAAAGGGATATAAAGGAAATAGAGTTGAGAAGTGATAAGGGAGTTAGGTATGGGAAACCCTAAGAAACCCTTGCAATAAATATAGAGAAGGGTGTCATCATCAGCGTGATAGTGATTGATCATGAGATAAATTCAAGGTTTGAAGGCGTAAGTGATACGTATAGTTAATTCCCTTGAAGTTGAGAGTATTCGATGAAACTTTGAGATAGATCGATGGATTAATAAGGAAACACGGATGGTTTGAGGATACATGATAACCAGAATTTAGGAAAATGGGATGAAGGAAGTTACCTTCAAAAATGTGAAGTGTATGTAACACCTATGGCTTGATGCCCAAAAAAGGAGACACCAAGTATAGAAGTTATCTCAATATTGAGATGACTATGGAGATAAACAACAAAAGTAAATGAGGATTTAGTAAAAAGAAGTTCACATTGAACACGACCAATATCTTCCAGAACATCCCTGTTATCATTACCAAATCAGGAAAGAAAAGTGGATAACCGTTGTTATCTTTTGGAGGCCATATAGATTAACCTCATTTTAGATAAGGATATTATTATGAAATTAGGCATAGAATATCGAGGTGAGAATGATTGAATAAGATAATCTATCAAGGATATATGACTTGATTTATCCATGAAAGAGTGTAAGTATTTTTTAAAGGTGGAATTAAGGATATAACTTCGATAACTTGAGATGAGCCCTAGGGGAATGCATAAAAGTTGGCATTTCACCCTTAATAGGGATATTATGAGTTTGGGTAGTATGGAATGAAGGACTAAAGTAACAACAACCTTTAAAGATCAGTAGAGAAATTTTTCAGAAGTAAATAGACAATGGTTCTAGTATTAGTAAATGATATTTTGATATGCCCTGTATCTAGGGAATACAGGAGGAACGATTCAAGGATTACCTTAGAGGTTTTACAAGGAAAAGGTAATATTCAAAGTTCTCAAGAATAGAAATTTTGATAAAGGAAATGTGACGTAATTATAATAATGCCAGGTGGGCACGTGTTAAACCATAAGAAAGTATAGATCGACCCAATGAAGGTCGAGATTGGTGAAAATGAGAAGGACCCAAGGTAAGAGACGTCCTAAGTATGATCGAGAGTCAGTCATGACAATGTTCACATCTAAAGACTAAGGCAGTGACTTATGGAAAAATGGTGATTTTTTTTATCACAAGGACTTAAGAAAAGCATTTTTACATAAGCAGTGTTGAAATGAGGTAGAAAATTTATTTGGAGGTGGTTAAAATGACATTGATTGTAAGGAAATTTTACTATCAGGAAAGGCCAAAGAGGTGGTCGACACCTTAAATGTAAGAGGATAATTATAGGCGCTCATGCCAGAGGAATACAGTGATGATGGTTGAAGCCGTGAAGGTTGTATTATCGTTTGAAAGATTGACATTCCTTCTGATGATTGTGCAATACCCAACCGTAATAGTAGTTTGGTAAAGGTTTAATTCGTGTAATCGCCATGAGCGGGCTATCTATCTTAGAAGGTACTATCTTGAGATAAGCCAGGACCATGTTACGAAATGACTAAATGAACCTTTGAGATGCATGTCTCCCAATAAAGACATATGGTTAATAATGGTATTAACCTGCTATCGTTGCTTTGATTGAAACTCTTCTGTAATTTTATCTACTTCATGTCATGAAAGTACGTCAGGATCTGGAGTGTTCTTCATGAATTATGAATGGTGATTATGTTAACTCCTTAGAAGAATTTAATACGACAGGTATGGACTCCGTATGGTTAGCTATTAAGATTCCAGGGAAAACGAATGACGACAGTAGGTCAGTGGTGGACCCTAGTAATGCAGCAACGATTCTTTGAATAATGAGCCGATTACAACCGTGAGAGTTGTAGTGTAATGGATGTTGAGATTGGGTACCACTAATCGGGTTGTGGTGATGCATAAGTTATCATTAATAGACTAATTAAGTCGATTATTTACCTATTGAATACTTATTCCTTCTTATGAATAGAGAGTTGTATTACTATACGAGGAAGGTTGCGATGCAAGCATAGAATTCTAATAACGATGATGTCTAGAATGAAATCCCAGATTCGATTTTTGATGTCGAGGGAGTTTCAAAGGTGATTGTGTATAAGCTCGAGCAAGAGCATGGGTCCATAGAATGATGGACAGAATAGCAAAAAAAAAATATTTAGGTATGTGAAATGCGATGCTATTATACTTGATGTTGATTTATATACATATATGTTTTGTTCTCCTATGATAAACCTCTATAGTTCAGAGGTAGATTCCAAGCCAGATATTTTGTGGTAGTATATTTTTTTTATATATATACAATTTTCTTCAATTCGTTCTTTTCTCTTCTTTTCATTTCATGTAAGCTGAGAAGAACAACCCTTCCAGAATGGGAGGTATTGCCGAATGACTATCTATCTATGTGATAGAAGCCTAGTAGGATACCACATGTTGTTTAATTGCTTGTCAAGTACCAAAGGCTGGCCACCTTCTGTACTAACTATGCAATAGAACAAGTGTTCATGATCATAGTGATCTCTCAACAAATTCCTTTACCTCTATATGATGGATCAAGCTTTCGAAGATAGAAGTAGTTAGAAAAGGAGTTGTATGAGTATGGTGGTATTCGGAATGGAAACACATTCGTGATACGAAGGTTGATGCATGTATTAAAAGGTTATAGAATGCTAACGAGCAAAGGTGTAACTAGTCTAGTGTTATGTACGGAAGATAGTAGCAATTACGAACTGGAAAAGAGTGGGTATTGAGAAGCAAAAGCTATAACGCTAGAAGCTATGATGAGAGTCTGTGTGATAGACATGAAAGAATTTGGAATGATCACTTAGCACGTATCGAGTTTTCTTACAACGATAGATGGTATGTCAATATCGAGATGTCGCCTTATGAGATCCTTGAGGGAAGACAATATCGATCTCCCTTATGTTAGGATGAAGTTGTAGAGCGCAAGATGCTCGAACCCGCAGTAGTCCAAGGGACCAGGGATATAATAGATCTAATCAGAGGACGGCTGGTAGTAGCCCAAGATGGATATAAGAAGTATGTTGAATAGACACGAAAGGACAAAGAATAGGAAGTAGGGGACCTAGTGCTGTTATAGGTATTCCCTTGGAAAAGATTGATGAGGTTCAGAAAGAAAGGAAAGCTAAGTACACGATTTGTTGGACCCTTGGATATATTAAGACGTATTGGGAAGTTAGCATATGAGCTAGCCGTACCCCCCCCCGAAACTGTAGCAAGTTCATAACGTGTTCCGCGTATCAATGTTAAGAAAGTGTAATCCGGATTCCAGACAAATAGGGGTATATGAGCGCATAGGCATGCAATTAAACGTAACCTATATGGATCAACCAGGAAGGGTATAGATCTGAAAGGAACAAGTGCTTAGGAGAAAGGTTATCGTGCTAGTCAGGGTTTTGTGGCAGAACCACAATGTGGGAAAATTGACTTGAGAGTTAGAAGGCACAATGCTAGAAAAGTACCCCCATTTATTTTCTATCTGATTCCGGGACGGAATCCTTTTAAGGAGGGGAGACTGTAATAACCCCAAAAAATTTGGACTTTTTGTAAACCTTATGAATAGTGATTTTGCCGATTATGCTGAATAAGAAAACTTTTCATGCCACACAATGTAGCAGTTCTTTTATGGATATTCCGAGGTCTTATTAGTACTCTATATGGTATATAAGTGTATGTAAAGATCCTCAGAATCCAAATCCGAACACTTTGATTTTTACCAAAAATCCACCAGATACCGAAAGAATTGAGTATAAGGTAACAGGATAAAAAGGATTTAAAATCAAGTATTATAAGAGGGGATCATAAAAGGAATATAATGTATTGAGAAAGGTTAAGGGAACCCAAGTAATAAAATCCCGGGTATGATCCCTCAAACGATAAACGAGAACGAAAGTTAAACGAACCGTATAACAGATCAGCGATCATTAGCCAAGTAATTAGGAGTTAATCAAAGAGGTTAATGATGATGATGTCATCACACCAACAAGAAGAAGACAAGTGTGGGAAGATGACATAAGTGGATGACATAAGCATGACCAAATGGGAAGGATTTGTTGGTTGATTATAAGCTACACAATTTTTACCATGGTAACAATTTAATTAAACAAACAAAAGGAAGTAACCAAGCTAAACACCATACAAATCATTTAATCAAACTAGAAACATTTTTACTTCACTTTTTCTTCCCTTGCTCTCGGCCAAAACCAGAGCAGCAACTTAAAACTACCATATCTCCTTTAATACTCACTTAAATATTGTGTTCTATAGCTCGTTGAAAAGGTATTGAGATGGCCTACAACTCTTGTTCACAAGTCTCGTTCACAAGTCTCGTCCAAATAAGAATGGTAAGACCCTCATTTTTACAGTTCTTTAAATCGGACTTTTAGAAACTTCAAAACCTAACTTTGTGTTCTTGATTTCTTTGGAAAGATCAAGCTTGTAGGAGGTTAGATTAAGGCTCCCTAAGGCTTCCTAGCAACTTAACACCTACCAAGGAAGGTATCAACTTCAAACCCTAGCTTTGATTTTATGATTCCATTAAGTTTTATTGAAGCATTGTTAGTATTAAGGCTTGATCTTTGATTATAAGTAGTTTTGGTGGATTTGTATTGGTTTTGAATATTGGGTCTTTGATTGGTTGGATAAATTGGTAAAACTTGGAGTTGGGGACTGAGTTTGTAGTATGATGGTTGAATATTGTTGCATTGGTGGTTGTGAGTGAATTGATGATAATTTAGAGTGTTAATTAAATTGGAAATCGCGTAAACATAAACGTCATAATGCCCGATTTTCCTTCACTGTCCTGTTCTTAACTTTAGGACCTGTAAACTCACTGAAAGATTCTAACATTTGCCATTTTTATATAGTTCATGTTACGAGCTTCATTTTTATATGTGGTTCGCTTGAATCCGATGTACGGTTTAGGAGAAACGACCGTTTTAAGTAACGACGTTTCGCGAACGAACCATTACCCCTCGCCTTACTTTGAAACCTTGGTTAAGGCCCTTAAATGACTAGTTGGAGTATGAAGCAATTATGTAAAGTGGACTAGGCAGTTGGTAGGGTATTCGCGAAAGCATCGCCTTAAAATTCGTAACGGTTAATTTATTAAAAATGGTGGAGTCGAGGGTACTCGAACGACTTATGTGATTTGTTAAGCGTAGAAATGACCATAAGCAAACGTTAGGGTTCAATTGGTTAAAGTCTAGTTTCTTAAGAGACCGCGGTTTAATTCCGGATTATGTTGTTGTTCATAGGTTACCGGACCCACTCTAAGCTTAAGTCTACCCCGGAGCACTCATGCAAGTTTTCTACCCGTTATACTGTTGTTGTGATGTAAATATATGTATATGCATTATCTTGTGATAAGTGCATGATTGTTATTAGCAAATTTTGCGATATATTGGAGCATGCTGATATGGTATATATGCATATCTGTTTCGTAATCTTGATCTTTAATTGTTGATTCAAATGCTTATAAGTTGCATAATACCTATGCTAGAGATAAGCAGTAGTTGCGTATACCCTTAGTATAGGGGACCCAAAGGTGAATATTTTTCTAAACCGGGAGTCGATGTTCCCGAGTATAATATATATATATATTTTTTCATATATATATGGATATAGTTTTCAAAACTATTAATCGAATAGGGTTTATTCGATAACTTTATTTTATTCAATAAATATTATTAGTTGAATATTCATTCGAGGACTTATGACTCTGTTTATTTTATTTATTGAATATTATTTTGAATATTCATTTGAGGACTTATGACTCCGCTTATTTATTAATTAATATTCTTTATTTTATTAAAGAATAGTGTTTCGATAATCAAACTTATTTTCGATTATTCAAATAAAGATCTTACTTTCGTATACGTATATCTTTGGTTATTCGTTATTCATTTCAAGTATAAGTTTTAAAACTTCTAATTCAATTATTTTTATAAGGATTATCCTTTTGGGAATATTATTTAAATAATAATATTCAGATATTTTCTAATATATCGGGACTGATTTATTTCATTAAATCAGCATTACTCCAAACATTCTTAAAAATATTTTGGAGTCATCAAAATGATTTTTAAAAGTTTAAGCGGATCCCAAAACTCATTTTTATATTTAAGATCTTCCTTTCGAAGGGGATTTAAATACTCGCTCAAAACCTTAGGGATCCGGCTCAGTGGTGTATTTTACATTCGCAACGAGGTTGCTATTTTGAGAAAACATCTTGATTATTTGCCCATCGTTCGGGAAGTAAGTTCATCTATTTGAGTCGGCATAAGCAACATGGGCTCAGCGGGCGTCCATGAAAGTGTAAGTGGCTCAATGGGAGTCCATCAAATGCATAAGTGGCTGAGTGACAGTCCAGTATAAGGTCCTATTGCGGCCAGGGTGATGACCAGTGGGGAATTCGTCCATCTACTAGTAGAAAAGGTTACTTATTGGTATGTTTGCCTGATCAGCAAGATATCAGGTTTATGCCAAGGTTTTCTCCTTTCCAAATACATTGGATATTACAACTCTGTTTATAATTTTCATAACGGAGGTATTCAAGGAGTGTATGAGATGTATATATATAGGTGTATATATATATCGGGACTTAATGAAGTATCTCGTAACTTCATCATTTATAATGATATTTCAAGGATTGAATCTATTCAAATCTTATCTTGTGGTCTCATCTATGTGATGAACTTTTGAAACTAATTATAACTTGAACGGTGGTAGTTCAAGTAGTATTCGGAAAAGATATAAGTATATTGGAGTATCTTGTAACTTCATCTTTTAAACTTATATCTAGTAAATGATTATCTTATGCATGTCAAAGATTTTCAGAAAAACGTTAAGACAAGGTTAGATATATGAGATTACCTTGCAACGATATTTTTATACAGTTATAAACTGGAACTCCGTGTATATTATGCATGGCAGAGGATTTCAAAAATTTTGAAAAGTATATAAACATATATACTAAATATTTTGCGAATTGGTCGCATTAAGAGGTCAAACTTAGTTCATTTCTTCTTGACCAAGACTTTCATGAGTGCTATGAGAATGCTCATATATTGTTAATTATTATACATATTATTTCGGTGGGCTTGTTGCTCACCCTTGCTTTCTTTTTCTATCACACAACAACAAATAGACAAGATAAACATGATCAAGCTCCCAATTCGCGAGCGGATAGGAAATGTTCCGCAGTTTCCTGTAGGCATTGATGTCATTGTAGTTGAGGTAGGATCTACCAATAGGCTAGGCTTTCAACTTTTGATGTACTAGACTTATGTATATTTATGAATTGTAATAATGGCAAGGAATATATAAATTATTTAGAAACCCTTTTTAAGGTGAAATGGTTTATAATTGTGAAATAAAATGACTTGTGTTATTTTTGGTATTCATCTCTGAGACTATAACTTGTGGTGTGTGTGTGTGTGTATTGTGGGGTCACAGTACGCAGTAGTTGGTTGACTATTAAGATTAAGTATTGATAAGGGAAATGGAACTCGTGAGAACCCGAATCCCCGACCCCGGATTTGGGGGTGTTACAAGATACAACATATACCATCATTATTTGCTGAGTATAGATCTGCAACAAACAAGCTTACTTTTCTTGCTCCTTTCAAAGCAACTTCACTAGTCTTTTTGCTGATAATTGAGCAGTCTCATTTGTCAAATGAAATATCGAATCCTCTATATGTGAATTGACTGACACTTAGGAGATTCACCTCAAGACCAGCTACCGATGCTACATCTTTAATGACAACATTCCCAGAAATTAACTTGCCATATCCCATTGTAAATCCTTTGTTGTTGTCTCCAAGAGTCACCAGTGGGCCAGCTATCTCCTCAAATTATGATAGCAGGGCTTTATCACCTGTCATATGCCTGGAGCATCCACTGTCTATGATCCATATGACTTTATTCTTTTTTCCCTGCACACAATGAGTATTAAGTGTGTTTAGCTACTAAAGCAGTGTTGGGAACTTTCTTCTTGTTTACAGAAGTTGCAGAAGTAGAATTTGATTTCTCAAAAGGAACAACATTCAAAGTTTGATCGTCATTTTTCTTTTTAATCTCACAACCAAAGTTATCTTCCTTGAGATCTTTTCTCAACTTATGACAACTTGTCATAACTTTCATATTGCATGAAATACAATCAAACTTATCACAGAAGGAATAGGGATCTTTAGCAACAGCCTCATCATATTTACATGCTCCAATTTTTGGGTCATTAACTGCCTTTTTGGAAAGCTAAGTTAAATGGTCAATTGATCCACATTTTTGACACTTTTTCCTCGGAGAATCTGCAACATAGGCATAGTTGTTATTTTTGTTTACACATATCTTCCCATTTATGTTCTTCTTTTTTTGCTAGCATTCTCATTTTTGGTTTTCTTGGTTGGTGTCTTTGCATTTTGATTGACTATGGGCATCTTCTTAATTTCAGCAGTCTTCATCCTTCTTTTCATTGTCTTCATCTGCAAGTTATTTCTTGATGACCAACTCAACCTCACTGAAATTAACCTTACATGTCTTGAACAAAGGTGCATCTAATTTTCTCAGCATAACCGCGACATCTTGATCTACAATTGCCTTACCTTTGTCACCTTCATTTTTCTTGTTACAGTTCAAGGTATCATTGTCCAAACCAATACCTATATTAGCACATGGTTTATTTTTCTCATGGTATTGTCCAACTAACTGAGATGCATTTCTGAAAGACTTCAATTTCACCTCATTCTTTTCCAATTTTTCCCTCGACACAGCTTCAATTTCACTTGCACACTTGAGCTTGTTTTTCAGATATTCATTTTCTTGCTTGGTTGTTTCAAGCTCAATAAGCTACAGCTCCAATTATTTCTTTTCAATCTCAAGATTCTCATTAATCTTTGATAGTCTACTAACTTCCTCAATAGCTGCCACCATGCTTGTGTGGATATGAAACATCTATACACTATTTTTTTCAACAGTTTCTTTATATTGGCTTGTATTTAAATCAATGGTAGTTAGAGTTGGTACCTATGATTTTGATAAGGATGACTCTCATTGCTCTAGAGCCATGAGTGCATAATTCCAAAATTCTTCATTATCATCATCTTCATCAATGCCATCCCAACTCTTGCCTTCAGCTATGTAAGCATTTCCTTGTTGTTTCTTCAAGAGAGCTTCCTACTTTGCTTCTAATTCCAGATATGCTTTATCCTTGTTCACTTTCTTTAGCTTCCTGCACTCAGTTGCAAAGTGGCCCAACTCATCACAGTTAAAGAACCTTATTTTTTATTTGTCAACAGATCTAGTTTTGTAACCACGTTTGCTAGCTAAGTTGAACTAAGTTTTTGATTTCCAGTCGTTGCTGTTTGAGGACTGTCCCTTAATCTTGAAAAACCTTGGCTTTTTAACCCTGATGTTAGAGAATTTTCTAGCCATGTAAGCCATTGATTGATCCATCTCATCTAGGTCATCAAGGGTATAGTATTCATCTTCCTCTAGTCCAAAATAACTTATTTCTGAGGTTTCTTATTCTTTTTCTCAACAACATGAATGGATGGAAATTGAGCATCTTGTTCATCTTCATTTGCTACACTGTCATTGACCATTAAGGCACTGCATCCATCAACCACATGTCCTTGGTTTTCCTTCAATGAATTCCTTTATAACATCTCAAACTCATATGATTTCAAAATCCCATACAAGACTTTCAGTGTCATTCTGCTCAAGTATCTTCCTTCTCTAATACTCAAGGTGGTCAGGAAGTGTGAGCAAAAACTTCTGATTTACCTCCCCAGCTTCATAATACTTATCATGAAGTTGCAAGTCATTTATCAACTTATTAAATCTCTCAAAAACTTCAGTAATCCTTTCCTTAGGTCTAGCCATAAAACCCTTATACTGAGACACCAGTATTCTCTTTTGATTAGATCCTACTTCCTCTGTACCCTCACACAGACTTTGAATTTTCTCCCAAATCTGTTTGGTTGTGTCACAGTTGACCATATTGTGGTACATAACATCGTCAAGTGACTCTATCAGTATTAGTTGCATGCCATTATCCAGAGAAACCTTTTCTAGATCTGTTCTCCCAAATCTTTTGATTATGTCATGTAACGCCCTCCAGACCCGGGGTATAAGTCTGGGGGTTACTAGCTAATCTCCAAACCTGTACAATCTGATTAAAAAATAATAAAGAAATGAAACTAAACCCTTTAATACTAACCAGGATCTTTTTAGGTTGAAGTATAAAAACAAGAACCACTAACTACTTTATTACAAACCAAATTTAATATCTCATAAACTCTCTTTATTACAAACCATTGTCTAATTCATTTTAAACTAAGTTTAGCTTTTATTCAAACACACACACTATTTATCAATACTCCACATGCTCGGGCAACTCAAAGCTTTCTTCCTGAATTGGGATCAACACCTTGGGTATGAGAGGATCTCAAGGCTTGACCCGCTTCTTTACCACTCGAGTCCTGATGGGTTTCATATTCCTTCTTAACTGAAAACAATAAGGTGAATAACAACAAAAGGGGTGAGCCAAAAATTGCTCAACAAGTCCATAAAATATAAATAGTGTTAAAGCAATATAAATGAATCCGTAACCCAGGTATATCTGCAAGGATATAACCTCACGAGAATAGAAAGAAGGCCATTACTGGCGTATACAAATGAACTAAATTGGACTCAAGTTCGCAGCTATACCCTGCTGATCAGTCAGGATACAGTACAGATCTATATCTCACTATATAGATCTCGTCGGGCACCCAGGCACTACGGCCCATCTCAAGGATCCGGTTATGTCCCGGTCCTCAGGATTAAGTAGACTTAATCCCAAAAGTAATATTATCCAGTCCCTGGAATAGCAACCGGAACAATCGATATGCTTTGATATATTCTAATCACCAGAATATATCAATAATTGTGAGTAACAATTGGAATATGAATAATGAATTCAAATGAAGAGAATAATTCAAGAATCGAACTAAAATATGAATAAAAGAATTAAAGGAGTACAAGCGTAATAAGAATTTGAAATGAATATTACTATTCTGAAAGTAGAATAGGGGAGAAACTTGCCTTCTGCGCGACTTACTGTAATTAAATCACTTTCGTCTATCACCTACTCGACCTGCCTTGCTGGCTTAGCTTCTGTTAGCAAAATAGACTGGTTAAGTCATTTTGTACTTCAATTGCATCTTGAATCGACTTCATTTCGTTCCTATTATCTACCCATACACTTATGACGGACTCTTATATTACATATAAGCAAGTAAGACTCGATTAACCACATAATACACATAAGCACATAAGCACATAATCATTTTCATAGTTAAAATAATTTTTAGAATCAAAATCGATTCGCTGATTGCTCCGTTGATCACCTTCTACTTCATTTCCCCTTTTTCCGAAATTTTTCGGACTCGTCTCGGCACGCATTTCGACTGATAATCAAGTAATTAATAAAGTCAACTAATTTCTAGAAGAAATTAGGTCTTTATATTATTTTTAATGAAAATAATTCATTTTTCTGAGTAAAATGGCTTTCGTTTCGCTCAATTCGGACTAACGGTTGAATTATTATCAATTAAACACTGATAATTCAATTTATTATTTACTATAAATAATTATTACAAATTTTTAAATCCTAAAATAATTATTTAAGAAAAATCAAAGTCAAAAATAATTTTTTTATAATTTTTGGAGTTAAAATGAATAAGTTATGATTTATTGAAAATTATGTGATTAATTATCGAAATAATTAATCACTTTTAAATAATTAATAAATAAATAACTAATAAATAATTAATAAATGATTATTTAATAATTTAAAATAATTAATCCCCAATTATTAGGATTAATCACAATTTATTACAAATATTTACAACTTATCGTTATTTATTCGATTAGATCGATTATTTATAAGTAAATAATCGATATCATTAACTGATACATTAATTATTTAATAAATGAATTACTATTCGAATCATATTTCAACTCACGATCCACTACTCGTATTTCTACGAGTTATTCGCGTTTCTCGCATAATTATCGAAACATTACGGTTATTATTACATTTTACGCGACTTAAATTAACTATCTGTATCTAATTACCCGCTACGAGTAATTATTACGATATTTTACGAACAATTAACTATCGTCTGAATAATAATAATAATATTAATAATCGAACTTATCGTTCAATTACTCGTATAATTACGAGTTATTCGTTTTATTCCCCTAATTATCGAATCTTTAATCATAGTATTCGATTAATTTAATACTTAATTATTAAATAATTAGTTAATTACTAAATAATAAATAAATAAACAAGTAATTAAATACTTAATTAAATCACTAAATCCGAATTTATAAATTAAGAAAATAATTTAGGAATTATTAATAATATTTTTCAGAATTTAAAACTGATTTTTAATTAATTTTCAGAATTAATAAAACTAATTTTATTTTATAAAAATATAATTAAATAATTAAAAATCCAGAAACATTTGTCAGAAACCAACCATCTGACAAAACAGATCAAAACCGGGTCAACCACACGGGTAAACCGGGTCACCATCCGGGTCATGAAGAACATGACCGGATTTTTCCAGAATCCGGCGACTTCACCGGATTCTGGTGAATCAATTACAGCCCCAAATCAACACCGTTTGATACGGTTCTTGGGTGCTTTTCATTGCAAATCAACACAGCAATCTAATCATAAGCAAAACATCCCGGAATCATCCCTGTAACAACTTCTCCGGCCAAAATCGATCAAACACCGACTTCAACTCCGGCCAAAAACCCATCTTTTGATTCTGTAAACGAAACTTAACGTTCTATAGTGCAAATTAAAGCTAAGAACATATACAATCAAAGCCCTAACCTTTCAAAAACTAAAGATTCACAGAAATCATCGAGTTATAATTTGAAAATTCGGTATAAACCCTAATAATCGAACTTTGCTATTTAGGTATCGTTTCATCAATTAAACACCATGAATCAACTGTAAATCACATAACCAAGCTATATCAATCATCAAAACATCAAAATAACCCTGAAATCGAAAAGCCCTAATTCGAACATAAACCCTAGAAATCAAAAATCAAAAACTACGAATTAAAACTTGAAATTGATGCTAGAAATGGAAAGAACAGATCGAAACCTTCGATTTGGGTACTTGAATCGCTTGTTTTGGTGTTGTAATCTGCTCAAAATCACGGCTTGAATTCTCGACCCGACCCTGTTCTTCCCGACCCGAATTACAGAGAATTTTTGTATTTTTCTGAATTTAACTGATTTATTAATTATAATTAATTAATAATTGGGCTATTTATAGTAGTAAAATTAATACTCCTAAATAAAATTAAGGGGCTAATTATACATCTAATAAAATTATTGGGCCCTAATTTTTATAATTTTTGAGTATTAAAATTTAATTTATAAATATTTTATATATGCAATATATATGCCAAAATTTCCCAAAAATTGTGAATAATGCAAAAATACAAAGAAATGGTATAAATGAAAGTCCTATAATTTTATAAAAATAAAAATGTGATTTTTGTGGGGTTTTTAACACCCAATGGGGCCCGAAAAAGTCACTTTTCGTAAAACGAGAAAATTTATAAAATATCCAGATGTTCAGAATAATGTGATGGTAAAAGCCGTTTGATGAAAAATAAGGCCCATTATTTTATTTGAAATACTGGCTTTAAAATCATGGTTTGGGTCGTAAAACGTTTGAAATGAAAACGATGAATGCAAAATAAAACATCTGAAAAATACCTTAAAATACAGAAATGACACGGAATGCACGTAACACGTAACAGTTAAGGTTTAACTGATAATCACACATAATTGACATATTAATACACATAATTTTATTATAAACATGATATAATACAACGTAAATTTCCCAGTCGTTACATGTCACAGTTGACAATTTGTGCAGAATCTTGCAGGTCTGTGACCACCCTCTGTCCAGTTAATCTTGGCCCTTGATCTTGTATTCTTCTAGCTATTTTGTAGACTTTTTAATCTAGTGAATAGATTGTTTGTTGTCTGATAATCTTGAATCTTGAACTTGTCTACATTTTATATTTCAGAAGTATGTCGAGATCTCCAACTATTCTTATAGAGAAGTGACATCTCGATAAGTATAATGACTTATCGAGATCTCTGAGTTCTCTATAGGTATACTTGACTTGTTGAGGTCTCTAGTTTCTTGCATGTGAAATGACTTGTTGATATGTCTGAGATCTTAACATATAGAAATGACTTGTCGATATCTCTAAGATCTCTATATACATAATTTGATTTATCGATATCTGTGAGATCTCTATATGAGATATTGATTTGTTGATATCTCTAGTTCTTCACATCTTCATTTAACTTGTCGATATCTCTAGTTCTCTATATCTTCATTTGACTTTTTGATATCTTTGAGACTTCTCTATAAGCCATTTTGGACTTCTTTACAATTGACTTTGGACTTCTTGAATGACTTCTCGATATAACTTGATATGTGACTTGTCGATATCTTGACTTAGAACATTTTTCATTGAACAACTTTATTCAACTCCAAACTTCTACACTTTTCTCTTAGGCATCATGGCTTGATCTTCTTCTAGAGTTTATTCCTTAGCTTGAATCTGTTCACTAAAAAATCCCCAGTCTAATCTTCTAATTATTTTACAGACTCAAGAAATATAATACATAATACAAAATTGATTATCAAACATCTTAATCTTAGGGCTGTCAATGTGACTTAGCCTTATTATTGTACAGGCAGGTCTTGCACAACAAGTAATATGCTTAATGTAATAAATAAATGTAAAGAAGTTACCTGAAGATTAATTACTCCCTCCGTCCCATTTTATGTGACCTTCTTTCCTTTTTTAGACGTCCCAAAAAGAGTGAACCTTCCCGGGGTGGAGCACGGTCCACCAAAATTGAAGGTAGGATAAGTCTCAGAATCAGCATTCGGGTTCTTTAGATTATTAATAACATTTATTTAAGAATACCAAAACCACACATTAAGATAATATACTTACTTTAACACCCACTATCTTATTTGTATGGTCAATATTAGAGTCATATTTAATTTCTTAAAAAGCGTGCTAGTCAAACCAAGTCACATAAAATGGGACAGAGGGAGTAATAATTTGGTTCATAAGATGTTGATAATCCTCCTAAACAGGACCATCGCCCCCACTTGTTTAGTTACATAGATCAATAAGCAATACACTATCAAACAAATTTATATCCCTCATATTTAATAGATTTATTATTGAGTTTAAAACACGTTATTAACACAATTCTACGTCAATTGAAGCTTGTTCAAAAAAAGAGACACAATTTATACTCTCTCCGTCCTTTTGAGTTGTTAACATTGAAATAAAGTGTTTGACACGTATTTTAAGACTCCTGTCTAGTATATTAATATAATTTTTTTAATTTTTTTTCTTCTAAATAAATATTAAATATTTAAACTTTTATTCAAGAAAAGAAAATTTCCAAAATAAGATATACAACTATACTAGATAAGAGTCTTAAAATGCGTGTCAAACACTTCATTTCAAAAGTTAACTCAAGGGGACGGAGGGAGTATTACTTATTTCATTCTACTTATTAATATCATTATTTACATATTCACTTAGCTTACTGGTTAGTTACTATAAAGATGGTTATGTCGTTAAAGCATACTAATATAAAGATGGCTTTATAATTTAGTACTCAAAAGTTTTCTGCTCGGCTATGCCATTATAACTTTTATATTAAATTATATTAAATGATTGTTTAAATATTTATGTGACACATTATATCATGTTTTAAATAATTAGTTTATATTCATAATGGTAAATTTTGCAAAATTAGAGTGTGTTATACATGTGTCTGGAGATAATTATCTATATATATTGGGTGGTCGATGTGGAGTTACACCTAAGTGCTAACGGGTTAAAAGATACCACAAAATCATGAATAACCCCAATTGTTGAACAAAATGTCAAAGCTATCATTTTCCTTAACCATCACATCCATGAAAATTTAAAATCTGAATACTTAACTGCAAAAACCCACTTGCCCTTCGAAATAATCCCAAAGATAGATTTGATCATAAAAAGACTTGTTCATTTGACACATGCCTTTTATGACTGGCTTAATATAAGGTTGCAAGATTTAAAATCTGTGGCTGAATATAATTCCCACTTATTCAAAATAAGCTCAAAATTGACCTTGTGTGGTGAGAATATTGATGATGATCGCATGATTGAAAAGACTCTCTCAACCTATCACTCCAACATTATGATTTCGGCGCAACAATACAGGGAGCGTAATTTTTGAAAATATAGCGAGCTGGTATCTCTCTTTCTTATAACTGAGAAGAACAATGAGTTATTGTTGAAAAATCACTAGATACGTCCCGAATGCTCTACCCAGTTACCTGAGTACATAATTCGTCATTCTGGAAGAATGGACGTGTGAAAAGGCATAGAGGAGGACGATATTACGAACGAAATCATGGACATAAAAATTTTTGTGGTTGATTTTAAAATCATTATAAATATGGCCACTTGAGGTGGTAGCGTGACGGTTACAACAATAAATCTGGCCACTGAACTGGAAAAATGAGGTTCCAAATAAAAAGAAAGCACAAAAAAGAAGGAGATACTACTTATGTCTACCTTCGATGTGGGGCTTATGGGCATTGGTCTTGTACTTGATACACACCTAAAAATCTTGTATAACTTTACGAATCATCTAAAAGCATAATGGACAAAGGGTAGAAATAAATTTGGCTAGATATAATGATGAACCAATCAATAGAGCTCAAATGAACTATAAAGTGATGTTAATTTTTACTACGACTTAAATGACTAGTTTTCATATGTATCTCTTCAATGTCATCTTCGGCATGTACTTGTTTTTTCCACTTCCATGTACTTGTTTTATGTTCTGGTTTTATGTGTTTTTTACCTTAATGAAACAGTTGTTCACTTTTATATATACACAGCACAAATATGGGAGATATATGCATTATTAACTGCACAATCACTCACATAAATTTATAAAATTAAAAATATTTTTCACAGTTAATGAAAACCAACAGAAAAGTATGAAAAATTTCAGGTACATCACATATAATTCAGGAACCCTAGTTTTGTTCAACCAAACAAGACATAAATTTATGTTCCAAGTTCTATGTACTCTAACTAGTCAAACATGAACCTCTTAAGTTTTAAAGATACTTGTATTAACGATTTTCACCTGGAAATAACTAGTGAGAATAGAAAATAATTTCTGCTTAGTTTCTTCAACTAGCCCATTTGATTATAAGATCTTGGAAATATTACAATCGGTCTCTTACGAGCTATATTCCACATAGATCAAGGTCATTGAGTCTAATAGTCTCATTATTCCCGAAATCATTGATTTAAAATCCCTTACTTTATTACATTATGAGCTATATTCCACACAAATCAAGTTCATTGAGTCTCATATTGTCATTATTCCAAAAGTCATTGATTCAAAATCCCTTACTTTATGGCATGAAAGGCTTGGTCATCCGAGAGTTTCTATGTTGCATCATATTATAGAAAATTCTACGGGACATCATCTCATTGACTAAAAAGAATACAACAAGATGAAATTCCTTGTTCAGCATGTTCTAAAGAAAAACTAATTGTTCGACCATCTCTTGTAAAACTTCAAACTAAATTCTGAATGAATCCAAAGTGACATTTGGGTCACATTCATCCATCTTCAGGCTCATTAAGATATTTCTTGTTTTAATTGATGCATCAACCAAATGGTCTCATGAAAAGGCGGAGCCAGCTATAACTGTAGTGGGGGCTAAAAAGTTTCAATTTAAAGCATCGGGAATCAACATATATCATGCCTTTTACTTGGAATTATATCTTGTTGCGAAGTTATATTTCAGAATACAGATTGCTAAACTATAAACATACCTGAAATCATTATTGATGAACATCCAGATAGTACTAAACAGAGTAGGATACAAACTTATGTATAATTGATTCTATATCACCAACGAAAAATCAATAACCTATTTTGCTTTCTGATATACAACTCAATCAATGGCAATATAAAACCCCACAAGGCTAATGCTGCAAGAGTCATGAGGTGGTTCTTAATGGTCAGCTTATTCAGTTCTCGATGATCAATACACAGTCGCATGCTTCCATCTTTCTTCTTAAAAAACAAAACTGGTGCACCCCATGGGGATACATTTGGTCTTATCACTCATTTCTCCAACAAATCTTGCAATTGAGTTGCCAACTCTTTCATCTCTACTGGTGTCATTCGATACGGAGCTTTAGATACTGGTTCTTTCCCAAGTGTTAAGTCAATCGCAAACTCAATCTCTCTGTCGGGAGGTAATCCTGGAAGATCGTCTGGAAAGACATCTGAAAACTCATTGATAACTGGAATTGTTTTGAGCGCAGGAACTTCTTTGTTATTGTCTATCACATGGGCCAAATATGCCTCGCAATTCTAACACAATAACTTCCTCATCTGAGCTATCATTAATAACTTTTTTTCCTGCTTACTCCCTCGAAATATCACCTTATTCAATGTCTGAAGTCTCATTTTCCTATTCTTACAATCAATGTGAGCATTATTCTTTGATAACCAATCCATTCCTAAGATAACATCAAATTCTCCCAACTTAAAAGGTATCAAGTTGGCATAAAAATGATGTCCTTCTATCTCAACGTCACACCTCGGGCACACTCGGTCAACAGGAACTTGGTTCTTATTATCTAGTTCTAACATTAACGCTTGTTCTAACAATTCAACTTCACAATGCAGTTTATCGACAAAATCTTTAGAAATAAATGACCTTGTGGCTCCAGAATCAATTAAAACTTTAGCATCTATGGATTTGACTTGAAGCGTACCTACAACCACGTCGGAGCTGTGAACAGCATCCTTCATAGTCATATTGAACGTCCTGGCTTTTGGCTGATTCTTTGCTGGTGGTCCCTCAATCCTTGCCATGCCCTGAGATGATGGTCCTGCAATCTTTGGCACATTTACACCTTGAGCTTTCTCTTTACAATTGTTATCATAATGTCCTGTCTTCCCACATCGGAAACATGTAACTTCTGATATCTGATTACAGCACTTATATGCATGATGTCCTTTCATATTACATTTGTAGCAAACAAAATTTTCTTTGCAAATCCCAAAGTGCCTTCTACCATAAAACTTATAATCTGGAATTGGTGGACGATTGGACCTCTGCTGATTTGAATTCTGAAAATGGCCGCCCTGTCCTCCATTTCCTGATTGTGGTCTTCTGAATCCCACATTCTTATTACCCTGAAATTCTGGCCTTTTGTTGAAACGACCCTGGGAACTACCTTTCTACTGACCTCCTCTTGAGGTTTCTATTTTACTTTTCTTCCCGTCCCTTTCTCTCTGAGATGTGTCACTCCTACTTTCAATCACCATTGCTTTCTGAACTACTACCACATAAGAAGTCAACTCAAACATGGCCACTCTATTCTGAATCCAAAATTTTAATCCTTATTCAAATCTTCTTGTCCTCTTTTCATCTTTATCAACTTGATCTGGCATAAACCTTGCCAATTCAGTAAACTTGGCCTCATATATCCGCGACAGTAAGATCACCCTATGTCAAATTCAAAAACTTGATCTCCATTTGATTCTTCATATACCTCGGGAAATACTTCTCCATAAACAGCTCTGTAAACCTTTCCCAAATCACAAACTCACCTCCTTCCAACGCTCGCTTGGATTCCCACCAGTAGTTTGCCTCACCCTTCAGACTGGAAAACTTGGTCTTCTGTTCAACTCCCGCTCCAACTAAGTCAAAAGCCTTCTCAATTTCTTTGATCCATGCATTGGCTTCCACGGGGTCGGCACTTCCCTTTAACTCAGGTGAATTCACAGCTTGAAAGTTTTTAAAAGTCATCGCAGGTAGAGCTGCTGGTTGCTGTTGTTGTTGTTGCTGCTGCTGTTGCTGCGTAAGATACAACACCTGTTGCTGCATCAGTCCCAACATCTGGATGATCGCTGGATCTGTACGACTCTCAGTACGATCCTCTCCTGAAGTACTCCTCCTCTTTGATGCCATTATTCTGGTAAGAAAACAAGCAACTTATATGATAATCTGTCAAGCATGGTGTCAAATATGTAGCAATCATTTAGCATGTCAAAATTATCACACATTAGCTCTTTTCCAAATTATCATAAACTTGCTACCATATTAACACATGTGACATGATTATCACATAATCATGCTTACTATCAATAATAATACAAAGAAAACAACAAGAAATTATCAACATCTTCCAAATCTTGCTCAACAATCTCAAATAAACCAACAAATGGTGGATAGGGTTGCAACACAACCTTCCAACATCTTTCCTCACTTCTCATTATTCCCGGAAACCACCAAAATAGCAAAGCAATGGCACAAAAGCTTAATTCTGAATGCAAAACAGGAAACCTGAACAACTTAGTTATAGACCAACCCAATAACCTAACTCAAATCTATAAAAATTAAACTACACACGCTTATCTTATGTGATCTTCCCATAACTTACTTAAGAAGACACCTAAGCCTGTTTCAATGTCTATAACCTGAGCTCTGATACCAACCTGTAACATCCTCAAAACTGGGGTCTATATTTGGGAGTTACTGACCGATAAACCATAATATAATAGACACGGCAGAATAAAATAATAAATATGACCCCTTGCATGTAACTGGATCGATGCACTACTATAAACCAAATGTTATTACAACCCATAAGTCTAATTATTTTTATAAATTATTCAAATTTTAATGCAAACCTCTAGACTAATCAAATGTCCCATAACAGTCTACCTGGAAAACACACCAAACTATTTACAAGCACACAACTCCTTGTGAAACCTGGAATTCAGGCCTGCTCTGACTTAGCTGAAAGATCAGAATAATAAACAAGTATGAGCGAAAGAAATGCTCAGCAAGCAGTTTACAACTTATGATTGAAATAACAACAATAGTATCTGAGTAAAACCAGAAGCTAATATAAGCTTTAATGTTTAAGCGACATTTTTAACAAAACACAATTATGCAATATGATGTTCCTGATGATCAGTCATGAAACAGCACCGGTATCCCGTAGCCATACTGTAAATATAGGTACCGGTATCCCGCAACCATACCGTACCCATAGGATATCCACAAAAGGCATATATTCCTCTTGCAAGATATTACACTTTCGTATAATAGCTCACGCTAGACCGGTGATTAGGCCTCTTACGCAAACCAGTAACCAAATCACAAAACAATTTTTATTAAAGGAGTCGTATCAATGACACCCTCATCAATTTAACTCCCCATTTCACATGGTCCGGAGTAACGACATCAACTGATGGCGAAATAAGTAGAAAAAATAGTTATTCACTAATCTCATCACAAAGTTTCACTGTATAGAGTATATATGGATATCATAGTTATTAACTATCTATCAAATAGGAGATTACTTCTAGTAGTACAATTACTAGAATGAAAAGATCTCAATAAATCACTGATGGTTTGTATGTAACGCATCACGAGGCTATTTATAAACAATTATAATATTTTGAATATGTAAAACAATAAGCTATTCTGGAATTAGAATAGTGTAGGGATACTTGCATACGGGAATTAAAAGCATTGATGAGTATAAATATTTCCTTTTTAAAATATATTGAAACGATAAATGATATGGTTGGGAAACTTGCCCGGTATACTCAATAATCTTTTTCACTATAACCTTGGCTTATAACTGCTGGCTACCAACTCAGTCTAACTCCTGACTGCGCTCTTTACTACTCGATTCTAAAAAAAATACTACTTCAATTAACAAAACGAAACTCAATTGACGTAACTATACGTCTCGACGTCTACCCAATCATTTATAACTAATCATGACATTGAAAACTGTAAATAGATAGCATGCATATCACATAGCACGTTTTGTTATTCATATAACCCGTAATTACGTAATTCATATAACACATAAGTTACATTGTCAAAAGATAGGTCTCAGTACGTTTAAAATTGAAATCAGGTCAATAATAGTATTTATCGATCAGATACTGACTCAGAATGACTCACAAATCACACGATTTTCAATACAAAAGAAATTATGTCTCGAAAGTATTTTAATTGGAGGCGAAATATTTTTCTAAGTCTAGACGCGTTTGTTTCGTATTAAACAGACGAACGGTTTATTTATTACGAATAAAATAAGAATAAATCATTTAATATTAATTTTAATTAATTATTAAATATTTAATATATTTTTAAAATATAAAAATAAATTTTAGGAATTATTTGAATTAATTATAAATAATTATACTTTATTTAACTATTTATAAATAAAATTAATTGTTTAAATAAATTAATCAATTAATTAAATCTATAAATAATCAATTAAAATAAATTATAAATAATTAAGTCAAATTGAATTTTTGAAAATAATAAAAACAAATAAATTTTTGGAATTTAAAATAATTCAGTTAATTATTAAATAAATAACCCAATTAATTTTTGAAATTAAAAATGATTTTTAGAAATTAAAAACTAAATTTTTGAATTAAAATAAAATAAAACTGCAGAAACATAATTGGAAATGGTTTTAGGAATTTTTAGGATCAAAATCGGGTAGGAAAATAAAACAAAACGGGTCGAATTAAACCCAGCCGGGTTGTAAAGAATGTTGCCGGATTTCCCCGTCGATTTTGGGGATCTCCCAGATTCCGGCCGAAGGGAATTTTCTTGCGAAACATTCCCCCATTCCGATCAGCCCTTCTTGTGACTGTTTCCAGTCCGGTTTTGATGTCAAAACACTCCAAACTATTCCTACAATCTCAAAATACGAATAACAACATTAATATATCCCCAGAAATTCAACTTCGGCTAAAACACAACCAAAAACCGGCGAACCAGTCGGAAAACACCGATTATCAGAAAATCAAATCAATTTTCATGATTAATATAGCAAATTAAAGCTACTAAAACCTACAAGCGATTACAATGATCCAAAACCTGCAAACAATTCATCAATAACACTGAAAAATCAAAATTAAAAACTAAAAAACCAAGAACTCGACTTTAATCATTCGGAACTCAAATAATTCAACTAAATATATGAATCGACTCTAAATCATCCCAAGAAACTTATTCAATCATAAAAAAAACCAACAATCATTCAAAATTATAAACCGAAATTCAAGTTCAAGAACACAAAATCGAATTTCACAAATAGTTACCCTCGATTGATGAAAGTGGTATCAAAAGAACGGGCTCAACGAGAGGATTAATTTGGTATATAAAACATCAAGATTGGATTTCTAGAACTCCCAAAATCATTGATTCTTCGTTCAAGAATGAATTATAGCCCCAAAAACTTTGATTTTCTATTTTCTCATTTTCAGAATTTTTGATAAAAATGAATAAAAATAAATTTTGCAGCTATTTATATTTTTAGAAAAATAAATTCCCCAAAATCAATTAAGTGTGTTTTAATCCCTTAATTAAAATAATTAGGCCCAAAAATAATAATTATGGGGAATAATTTTTAAATCAAGTAAATATAAAATTATGCCAAAATTCCCCAAAAATTATGAATAATTGAAAAATGCAAAAATAGTGGATATTTGAAACATGTATGATTTTATAAAAATAAAAATATGAATTTTATGGGCTTTGACGTCCCGGTGGGGTCCCTTTTCATTGATTTTTGAGAAACCGAAACAATTCATAAATTAACAGAAAACCCTGAAAACACATAAAATGCATACAAACACACATAAAACGAGATAAAATCAGTACCTCGATAAAGACACCAATAAACACGCGTTCAGATCGCAGATGGATTCATATAAATAAATTTTAAACAAATGACAATTAATCGAAAAAATTTCTGAACCTTGGGGGGCCATAGATAACAATTACAACATGGCATAACATGGCAATGATCATTTTAAACTCATATAAACACAAAATATTTATTTAATTATCACAAAATATTCATATAATTTTCCCGGATATTACAACATTTATGATATTAGGCTTAAAAGTTGTCTAGGGATCCCAATTAAAATTTTTTCTGCGAGGTTTGGGATTAATTCGCGGCTGATCACCGGTTGTAATTTATAGCGTTAATGATTTTGAGCAGTGATTGATTTTTTTTTTTAAAAAAAGATTTTGACTTGAATAATGATGCCATCTACCCCAACTTTGAATTATGAATTGCTATTTTGTTAATTTATGTCTTATTATATATTTTGCTGATCATTTGGCTGACTTCTTGCTATTTATTCATGATATTTCAGATATCAAGTATGGTTAGATTCAAGTAGACTGCTCGTAAGTCCAATGGAGATGCTAAGGCTTATGTGAGAGCTCAGGTAGTATAGCCAGCGTTCGTGTGAGGACCGGTAGTTGTGTAAAAGTTTTAATAGTTGTTAATGTTGGACTGTTCAAACACTAAACCTTTGCGATCTTGGATTATGTTGTAAATAATCGTTTATAATAATTCATATTTCTCAGTTATTATCTTTTAGTTATATTTTTAGGTTGTGACATGAGCCTATTGAATATTGAGGACAAAGTTACACATGAGAGCATAAATATTAAAGTTGTTCCCTCACACAAAGTTAAGTGAGAAGAACTAATATTGAGGACAAGCTAATTTAAACCTTGAGCTTGTCTAGAAATTGAATATAACAAGTCTATCTTGAAGAGGTTTCATGCTAAGAAGATATGTTCAACATAACCCTGTAGTGATGAGCTCAAAGGAAGAAGCAACTCAACACTCATGAGCTAATCAAGATCATAAATTTATTAAAAAACTCGGTCTATGAACTAAAATATGAAAATATTAATTAGAAAATAAAGTAGCCAACATACATGAGCGGAAGAGAATAAAACATGAGAAGTTTTAACAACAAAATGGAGATAAAGTACATAAAAGGAATGGAGAAGTCAGATGATTTATTTAGAGAACAAGGAAAATCTAAAATCTTTGACCATCCACATTTAGTAAAATTCAAGGATAAAAATGAAAAAAATATAATGACAAGAATTATGTACTCACTACTCAAAATTTCTGAATAACTTGAAAGATCTTTTCTAATAATTGAGCTTATAATAAGGATATGTTGTTTAAAGAAAACTGTAGAGGTAACTTTACTTATTTATATTAGACAAATGACAATTTGAATTCTACAATGTGTTATTCTAGTTTAGTTTTTTTTTAAAATAATTGTAGAAATACTGGTTGTCAAACACTACTTTGTGACTAATAATCTTAATTTTACTCACAAATTATACCAAGTTTTTAGTTACAAAGGCTTGTCTAATTACTAATAACAAGCCTAAATCAGTAATTGTGCCAGTCTTACTTGACTTGATGAATTTTATTATTATGATGTGATTTATTTTATGTAGCAAAGTCATCCCATATCATATTCTAGATTTATTCTTTTTTATTTTATAAATGTTTAATATATATGGGCTTCAAAGATAAATAAGCTTGGTAGATGTTCAAGGCTGTCTATGCAACTAGTGGAATAAGGTCATGAAAAAATTGAATTATATAATTGAATAAAATTTACATGTCCGTGATACAAGAAGTCTAATATTAGCTGTATCAAAAATCAAGAGACTATGTTCAAAAGTGGTCAAAAGGAAAGTCTGAAAATGAACCGTGTCTTGTTAAATAAGATATTGTGAAGTGCAGAGAACTATATATTAAAGTTAAAATGGTCTCTCGAGAAGTCTTTCTATAGACAATTAAATTCACTATATGGAGGATTCAAGATGCCAACAAGTCACAATATTTCACAAAAATTATATCACGAAGTCTCACCATGATGAGAATAAACTATGTCAACAAATTCAACAAATTTTGAGAGTTCTCGACATAAAGACTTACAAAATATTTTAAAATATGAAAACAAAGTGATTGAATTATTTCATGAGAAAAATTTTGAAATATCTATTGAATCTAAAATGGTCTGATACTTGCAGAAGATAAATGGAAAACCTAGAATAAAACTTGGAGATAAATTCATGGTGAAAATGACTAAAGAAATTTTGAAAAAATGCCTGCAAAAAAGGAGTAGTGGTTTGCAACACCCTTCCTAAAATGGGTAATATGTTACTTATAATCCATAAACCTGCAATTAGAGTACTAAAATAATCCTTAAAATAAATTAAATATTCTAAAAATCTCCAAATTTATTAAATCTGAAAACCGTTCAAACCAGTAATACAAATACCAAAATCTTTAAGTAATAATTAAGTCTAGGTAGTGATAGAAGTTTAAATCCTAATCAATGAAATAACAGTAGCTCTTCCTCAAATAGTACTAGATTCCCATAAGCATCTGCCAGAAAATGATTACGACATGGGTCAAACGCCAGTACGGATTCAGAATATAGTTTATAAAACAGAAAAACAGATATAGATATTTCATAACAGTTTATAATTAAACAATAATTTTAAAAACACCTATGGCTGAAACAATGAGGGGTTATAATATTTCATACCGAGGTTAAAATTGATACATATACACATATCAAGGGGTACCTAATATGTGTAACAAACTGGATAATGTATACTGCACATACAACGTCGTTGTCAAAGCAAATCACAAATCACACCGTCATGTAGGTGTCATGTCAACCGTGCTAAATGACATGGTTGTAGTACCCAGGTTAAATCAGTATACCATATATCACTCAAAGGATTCAAATAAAAAAAACTTTGCAAAATTTAAATTCATCTGAGATCAATAATTAAAATTTCCAAAATAGATGGGTGTAATAAATGATTTTTAAAAAAGCGCATGAACAAATATTTATAACTTTTAAAATCTCAATAGCAACATTTTTCTTAAAAAACATATGGGCAAATATGTCATTTCACATGAATATATTGTCTTGCTAATTTTACACCCATGTTGGGCTACTATATATAGAAGAGATTTACAAAATTTATGTCAAAAATATTTGATGTCTAAATTAGTGCATTTTTGTATCTGAGTCTGAGTCGTAAAACAGGATATTTGAGGATATATACATTAATGTGATGGATTTCAATCTAAATCTTATCTGCATTATATCTCCAAATTAATATATTACAATTAATTAAATAGGATATAATATCTATATACATCAAATAAAATAATTTATATATAAAGATCTCAACTGAAAATCCAAATATGCCCATCTCATTAATTTATTACTAACATTTTTCCTATATATACCGAAACCTTACAATATACCAATATATGAAACAAAATAGACATATCATACCATATAACAATGGAGGGTTTTTTCAAGTATATCTCAATACTTATTTTCCTCACCTTTCTCTTGAGTTCAACTAGTAAGTTTCTATATACAATTAAGATTTTGTGAGAGTCATTGTTAATATTTATTCTATACATTTTAAATTAGTCGGTGGGTATATTTTATCTCATGTTATATTTTAATTTCTCTCATGTGCCTACATATTTATGTTACAGGTGCTAAAACATGTGATCCAATTATTACGCAAAAATTAACTGGGAAAAAAATACAAAATGAACCGCAATTGGAGGTGTTGATAGAAACGACTTGTTGGTGTAACTATTTTAATGTTACAATTGGATGTCATGGATTCAAAACAGTACAACCCCTTGATTCAAAGGTCATCACTTGGAACAATGGAGACGTTTGCTCTATTGTCAACTCTTTCGATCCAAACTCGCAACCAACGTTTACTTATGCGTGGCGAAAACCTTACAATTTCACAAAAATTTCTTATAGTATTGCTTGTTCCTAAATTGAATTTAAAATACTTTGAGACTATCAATTATTTTCTTTATTTATAAGTCATTTTTAAATTCCTACTTATCACCAAATCAAAAATTCTATTTAAGGATGATAAATAATAAGTGGGTGAAGATTTTATCAACTAATTGTGAAAAAAAATCTCATTCCATTTTTTAGTGTGAAATTTCATGAACTAAACACCATATTACTTCAAAAACTTTAATAGAACTTCTCAATGGTTTATACCGATCTATTTAAACTAATGAAACTAGTTTTTAATATTTGATATTACAGGTTGTACTTTTTTACTGAAAATATCGTATTAAATTTTTTTGAATTAGTTTACTTATTATTTTGTGCAAATATAATCAATATCACTTGATCTTTTTCGTAATAATATATATTGTTCCATTGCATTAACAGTAATGTTACGCTAAATATAATGTATTTAAGTTCTAAATTATGAAAAATGTTGGTTAAGTTAAAATATAACTATAAATAATGTATTAAATTTATATATTGTATCATGTCACTATCACGACCGCCACACCCCCACCACAAATTCATCAAAATCAAGTCAAAATCATCAAATTCAAACAAAAATTATAAAAAAAATTGATCACACAACGCCACCACCTCATATGAATCATTAAATTGAATACCGTATAACCAAATAAAAAACTCAAATTACTAAAAAATATAAAAAAAAATCACTATATTTTGAACTCAAATCCATAAAATTTTGAAAGCCAGAAACTATTAGATGTTGATAATATTTCAATTAGAATTACCAAATTTAAACTGAAATGACAAAAAATTAAACGACACGGCACCACCACCTTATCATAATCATTAAAATGAAGAACAATTACACACAAATCTCTAGATTCTTAACATAAATCACCAATTACTTTAAAGCCAAATCATAAAAAACTCAGATATGAACAATGCTTCATTAAAAGATAACACAAATAACCAGTTATTTTAAAAAAAATCATCAAAATTATCTTATCCAAACAGTGCTTCCATGAAAGAGGTTGAAAGGCGGGGAAAAAATATAAGGAACAAATGACAATATCTTCTTTCGTCGTGGTTGATATATATATCTACTTATGATCATATAAACTCCATCATCAGCTTAAAAACCCCGACAATTTCATTGGAGTTGTCATATTGATACGATTAAAGGATAAAGAGAAAGGGCGTATGAGCAGATGCTTGGTAATAAAGAACGAATAAATAGGGAAATGACAATGGAGATGGATTATAATGTGGTGATATAGGTGGTCATGACGGAGATAGCTAGTGGTGCACATATATTATAGGCGAAGGTAGAGGAGAAAGATATAAAAGGAAAACGAATTCAAAATTGGTTTGTGTGGTCATGATTAGCTTTAGATGATAAAAATTAAGGACTGGGATTTGATCTCGGTTCTCATTTTTAATTAATTCTCACTTGAGCACCTATATATACATATGTATATATATACACATACATTCAATTTTTCCAAGATATACAGTTCAAAAATACAAGATTTACAGTTCGGGTAAATAATTTTTAATTAATAATTATAGTTGTATACTATTAGATATTGAGTACAACATATAGGGCGTGGTGAATGTGTTTTCTTAATTTGTAGCCTTTTAAACTTTATTTGGATAGGTGGTGAACAAAGCAGTTTAATTGTAGAGATACTATGTTAACAGAATTAATAAACCATGCACAACAAACACAGTATTTCAAAACTCACTTAATTTTGTATTAAAATTAAGTGAGGTCTTGCTACAATTTCAGGGTTCTTGAGACTGTAAGAACTCAACTTCTTTCTTGAGAGAGTACAAGAAAATTTAGATATATTTCTTGAGAGACTATAAGGACCAGTGTTTACTCTATAGATTAGTAAACACTGGTTTACACAACATGTAATAAGATGTAGTAAACTCTTTTTTAAGCAATCCCTGAATCTTTCTATTTTAGGCTTAGTAAATCTTTACACAATCTTGCAAGTCTGTGACTTTCCTTTGTCAGTTAATCTTGGCCCTTGATCTTTCACTCTTCAAGCTACTTTTGTAGACTTTCCAATCTAAGTGAATAGATCATTTGTTGATTGATAATCTTGAATATTTAATTTGTCTGCATTATTGTATTTGAACTTCATGTCAAGATCTCCAGTTTGTTCTATAGAGAAGTGACATCTCGATAAGTATAATGACTCATCGAGATCTCTGAGTTCTCTATAGGTATAATTGACTTGTCGAGGTCTCTAAGTTCTCTATAAGTGAACTTGACTTGTCGAGGTCTCTAGATCTCTACATGTAGAATTTGACATGTCGATATCTCTAAGATCTCTATATGCATTTTGACTTGTCGATATCTCTGAGATCTCGAATGAGAAATAGACTTGTCGATATCTCCAATCTTCACATCTTCACTTACCTTGTCGATATCTCTGAGTTCTCTATATGCAGAAATGACTTGAAGATATTTCCGGTCTTCACATCTTAATTTGACTTGTCGATATCTCCGAGTTCTCTATATGCAGAAATGACTTGTCGATATCTCTGAGACTTCTCTATATCTCTGATACTTCTATATAGGCCATTTTGGACTTCTCGATAAGTCATTCTGTACTTTTCGAATGACTTCTCTATATAACTTGATATGTGACTTGTCGATATCTTGGCTTAGAACATTTTTCATATAACAGATTTATTAAACTCCAAGCTTCGATATCTTTTCTCTGAGACATGATATTTCTTGATCATCTTCCATAGTTTATTATTAGGCTTGAAACTGTTTCCAGAAAAATATACCAGTCTAATCTTCTAACCATTTTACAGAATCAAGAAATATAATACATAATACAGATTTAGACTATCATACAACTAAATCTCAAGGTTGTCAATGTGACTTAGTCTTGTTATTATACAGGCATGTCTTACACAACAATCTCCCCCAATTTGTGAGAAGTTTGCTAATCACAAATTCATGCATGATAACAAGACTAACCCTAAGCTAAAAATGATTACATAAAAATTGACAGATTTGACAAATTTCAACATTTATACATTGAGCAATTACATTAGTTCAATATTACAAAAAATAGGTGAAATCTTCATAGCCTAGTTCTTTCCTAATGAGGTCCTTTAGATCTATATGCACATTGAGTTCTTCAGTAATTTATGTCCCTCTTAAGGCTTCTACTAGCTTGAGCCAAACATCCAGTTTATAATTATTGAGGTAATTAACTCTGAATCTTGTGTAACCGTCAATCTGGATGTTTAGAAAATGTCCATCCTTTGAAATTCTACTTATCCCCTTTTCCTTGAGCTCATTTGATCTTTGTACAAACCTAGCAATTTTTTCTGCATACTTCCTATCCTTTTCTTCCTTTTCAACCCTTGCTTTTGTATTTCTATCATCCCTTTCTCTCATCCATACACACATAACTGCCTTCCATGCCCTTATACTTGTGTCCTTGTCCTTCATTAAGCTAATCATCCTCTTAATTTTGTGGTTGAAAGTGTATCCATTAAATCCCTTCCAAGTAGAGTGAAAGAGCCTTCCTGATAATAGATTTTGACTTCTCTCAATGAACAACCCAAACTTTGACCATTTCTTAAGATAATTATTGAAAGTATTCATAATCTCTAATGCACCAATTTAAAGGTAGAAAATCAATCTGATTAAAGCAATTCCAGATAACCCCCTTACTAACTTGCAGCTTCTTTGGTTTTCTCCCAACAGTCTTGAGATGAGTCTTGATTGGTGGCTTAAATGAAGGTGGGTTTGAGATTTTCTTTAAGGTGGTTTGGCTAGATGTGTTTGGTATTTTGAGTAGGTGTTTGTAGTTTTTTTTTACAAAAGTTTAGGCTTAGAAGTTAAAGGTGGTTGAGTGTTTGAGCTTGTAGGCTTAAAGGTTTGAGTTTGTGGGATTTGGATTGGTAGGACATTTTTCTTGGCACCTTCACTATCTTCCCTTTTCTTCCTTCTCCTTTCATCTCATCTCTTCTTATCATCCCTTTTCTTCTCTTCTACTTTGCTGCCAGTTGCTTTAGAAGATTGACTTGGATTTGAGACAGAAGGTTTTTGCTCATTATTTTTCTGCTCATCATCCTTGTCATCTGTTTTGTTAAATTGAGTAGTTGGCAACATGATCTCATCATTTTGTAGGTATCTTTCCAGCATTTTGATCATCTCCTCATCTTCAGCTGTTTTGTACTGTTTCCTCTTTAGATCAGTCTCCAATGTCATAATCAATCTTGTGTTTCCCCTTACACAATTTTTGGGTACTGTGAAGTATCTGCACTGTTTGCTTTAGGTGTTCCTGAATTTGTTCTTCCACAGGTACATGAGCCATTATTATACTAGTTGTGACTGTAGATCTCATGTCAGGCATAGGGTTAGGGTAAGTCTTGAATCTCTCCAACATAAATGGAGTGATTCTAAGACTTACAAGTACCTTATTTTTTATAATAAGTGAGCCAAATAGAACTTTGGACACCTGTTTACAATTGCCTATTTGTGTCCTATCTATACCATTAAGTAATTGAATGTATTGCACTGTATGGTTCAAAGCTGACATTATAAATCTAGAAAGAAATATTTCCTTACCTCTTGATGCCAAAGGCATTGTGATCCTGGTGTTAAGTTCCTCAATTATTAAAATTCCTATATTGAGGTCTCTGTTGTGAGGCATGGAGAACACCAGCTTCCGAACAACACTTGAAATGTTGTCATACCCTGTCTTCCTACAGGTGAAGGACCTCACAATTGAGTCCAACAAGAAAGATCATTTTCTCCTCAAATGCTTCTTGTTCAAGCTTGCCAAGTTGATCTTCTCACTATAGTTGATGAAGTCCATGAAATCAGCTAGCTCTTCTTCAGTTGGGACATCCACCAGATTGTCAGTAGGGATGACCAAAGCCAAATTGACATCATTCTCAGAAAACTCCACCTATTAGCATTGAATGGAGTAGTTAACCACCATGGATATAGCTTGATTCTCATGCACCACTTATCACATATGAGTTCCAGAAATCACCGAGAACATCCAAATATAGAATTAGATTTGCAGTTAGGGCACCTGCAAAGTACGTTTCAGAAAGGAACTTCACAAAGCTCTTAAAGTTATCATGAGCTTGGTTAGCATCTGTAAATGCAAGATAGTTTATGCCCTCCATTGGGATAAAAGCTCTAACTGTGTTTGATGCCATTTTAAGTCTTTGAATTTGAGTGGGTAAGAGATTTGAAAGAGAAAGAGTTTGAAATGATAGAAAACAGTTTGGATTTGCAAACATTAGGTCACTTTGAGATCTCGAAGGCGTAAAGAGGTGTATGTCGAGATGTCTGGGTATTTATAGTAAAAGATAAATGACTTGTCGAGAAGTAGAAATAGACGGTTGATATTTGCTTATCGACAAGTCACATGTGAGAATAGATACATATCGATATATCACTATAATATCCCATATGTTGAAATATTATTATTATTATTATTATTTGAAATTGTTTATCTGATTTTTATGTGAATTTTAGTGAATTATATAATAAATGGAATTGATCTTGGGATGTTTATATGTGATAAATTTTGAGTATTTTAATTTTTATATGTCCAGAGTAATATATAGATAATTGTGATATTTTCTGGTAATTTTTGGACTGTTATATGATTTTATAATGATTTATGGATTTATTAATTATTTCCTGAGTAATTACAAAACTATTTTATAAAGTCGAGAATATTGTAATATCTCATATGTTGAAATATTATTATTATTATTATTATTATTATTATTATTTGGAATTGTTTATGTGATTTTTATGTGAATTTTAGTGAATTATATGATAAGTGGAATTGATGTTGGGATGTTTATATGTGATAAATTTTGAGTATTTTAATTTTTATATGTCCAGAGTAATATATAGATAATTGTGATATTTTCTGGTAATTTTTGGACAATTATATGATTTTATAATGATTTATGGATTTATTAATTATTTTCTGAGTAATTATAAAACTATTTTATAAAGTCAGAAATATTATAATATCCCATATGTTGAAATATTATTATTATTATTATTTGGAATTGTTTATGTGATTTTTATGTGAATTTTAGTGAATTTTATGATAAGTGGAATTGATGTTGGGATGTTTATATGTGATAAATTTTGAGTATTTTAGTTTTTATATGTCCAGAGTAATATATAGATAATTGTGATATTTTCTGGTAATTTTTGGACTGTTATATGATTTTATAATGATTTATGGATTTATTAATTATTTTCTGAGTAATTATAAAACTATTTTATAAAGTCGGGAACCGTCCAACTTCAACTATTTTTGCATTTTTTATAACCTGAAACTCTTCCGAAAACTCCTTCCTAATCTAATCTGGTAATTCCGAACATTTTTCGTGTTTTAACTTTTTCAATCCGGATTACGGTTTGACCCGTACGCGTCCCGACGTACAATTTTCGATACAACAATCGTTTTGATAAATCAACAAAACCCGTATTCTTGAGAGACGGGATATTTTACATTATTTTCTCATAGGGTGTTTTATAAGAAGTTCGGTTTTGATAATTATCCAAATCTGGTATTAAATTGTATCATTTTTATAGTTACTTAGCGGCTAAGTAATCTATTTTCGGATCTGATATGATCCAATGGGATACTAGTTATGTGTTTTAAATGAATCGATCCGTAATTTGGACGTGAGTTTATTAGCATCTTTATCGAGGTATTCGTTTTATCTCGGTTATGTGCATCTGAATGTATTTTATACGTGTTCGGGGTTTTCTGTTAATTTAAGTATCATTTTTGTTTTTCGAAAATAAAAGGACCGAGACCCCACCGGGACGTCAAACCCCACAAAATTCGTGTTTTTATTTATATAAAATTATACATATTTCAAACTTTAACAGCCCGCACTTCCGGACTATTAATTCTAAATCGAAAACTAATACAAAATCCACTTTTAATCCAAAAGTCTATTAGAAAGATTATGATTACAAAAGTGCAGCTAAAAGCGGAAGTCCAAAAGTTAATCTACTCCAAATCTAAGTCCTCGAATTCCAATGCTATCCAACTCGAAATCTTAGACGAAACTTGAAATTGTAAGAATGAGCTACGAAGCCCGGCAAGAAAATAATAGATCCAACTAGTAGGCCAAGCAACTTATACACATATAACAAAATAAGATATTTTATACGATACGATATACGAAACACACACTTTCAAGATATATTCTTATTCTTATTCGATACACACAATACATATAATCACATAACAACAATAATTCAAAACCCATAATCCATGCCACGACCACTACAACCCGGTGATAACAGTCCTAAATTTTCATTAAACTGTCACTACAATCCGGTGACTGCGGTCCTAAGTTCTTATTCGATATTTTCACAAACCATGGCACAAATCAAAGATCCAAATTTATCGTTGGTACACCACACATGCACAATAATACGTATATTTTAACACATAATACTTTCAAATATATCATCACCTGGCCCAATTTTTATAATTAAATATACACAGTAACATATAGTTTAGAAAATACTAGCAAAATCGATCGAAAACTTACCTCAAAACCTGATCAGATCTGAATATAGCCTTTTTGACCCTCTAAACGACGTTATCTTGAGAAACACGAAACATGAAAGTTGAAGATAATTAAAAGATCTCCGAAAATTTCAGGATCACTAAATTCTGACTTACGATGAATTTTCAACGAATTTTACAAAACTGCTGATTTATGCTGAGAAGAGACCTACGAATTTTAATAATTAGGATGAGGGAGGCGAAAAAGATGTATTTATAATAATACAAAACCTTAAATCTTAACCTACAAGTTATCCATATTAGAATCTGATCCAAATTTTAGGCCCGATAGTCTAACCCAATTTTAAATCCTACTCCTTATCTAATTTTAATACTTTTTATTTTATTATTCCTATTATTAATCTAATTTTAAAAATTACGGAATATTACATAAATACCCAATATTTTTGCATTTTTGCATTATTCGCAATTTTTGGGAAATTTCGATATAAATTTTATATTTTATCGCTTTTAAAAAAACTATTCCCCATAATTATTATTTTTGGGCCTAATTATTTTTATTAAAAGATAAAAACACCCTTAATTAATTTTAGGGGTATAATTTTCTGTAAATATAAATAGTGGCAGATTTTTTTTTATTTTATTCATTTAATTCATTAAAATTCAGGAAAAAAAATCAAGAACAAATGGGGGTGTTCTTGAATGTAAGAATTCAACTGCAAAGTTGAAGGTGATTATGTTATCCATTTTTTATGTTCGAATAACCAATCTGAAGCTCTGATCAAGTTCGTTCTATTGATACCAAAATCACAAATTGAGGTTGGGTGTTGTTAAAAATCGATTTTTTTTTATGTTCTTGGACTTGAAATTTAGATTTTGATTTTTAAGCTGTTTTGAATGATTTTGATTATAGAAATAGGTTTATATGCTAGCTTACAATCGATTCAAGCATAAATATGTGTTATTTGAGTCCCGAATAAGTACATCCGAATTCTTTTTTTTTTGTATATTTTAGTTCTCGATTTCTGGATTTTGTGGTGTTAGTTGATTGATTTTAATTAGGGTAAATGATTGTATTCAGTTAAGGCTTTAATTTGAGCTCTTATTCGTTTGATTTGGTTGAGAATGGTTAAAAACCGGAGTTTTTGATGAGTTCATCGGAGAAGCGTTGAATTTGATCGGATTTTGAGTTCGGGTGGTAACAGGAGGGGGATATGTTGAATTCTGAGTTCTTGGTACGATGTTGAATCGATGGGGGCGTTACAGGTTGGTATCAGAGCTGAGGTTATAGTATAATATAAACGAGAGTGTGTAGGAGTGTGTATAGCTATGTGAGGACGTTTGAGCTCATATCGAGTTCATGTTGGACTATTGGATATAGTACCAACAAGTAAGTTAAGATAGGCGCATTCATTTGAGATGGCTGTGTTGAGCTAGATAGAACTTCTGGCAGTTGTAAACATCTATTGTGGAATCTTCCGAGACTACGATTCAACGACGATGGAGATTATCGATATTCTTGAAACATGAAGAAGTATCTAGAATTGGACGACGAGTTAACAGAAGAGTTCAAATAAAAGATAAATATTAAGACATTGGCAATACCTTCTCTTTCTATAACTTCTTTTGTCATCTCTCAAAAAGAGGAATCTGTTAGAGGATATATTCCCTAACACCTATTTAGCCATTTTATGCCAGAATTTTGTTCTCTGGATTTCATTTCCTTCGGAAATATCAGCTTTGAAATCTTTTCAGTTTTATTCATTTGATTTTCAATTCTTTTGATATTCTTTTATTCTGACTGAGATGAACAACCCTATCTATAGGGAACACAAGGTATACATGTCTGTGTGATAGGAGTTGGATGGGATGCCATCACTTGTGTGTGTTGTGACTACAAGAAGGTTAACAACCTTTATAATTTGGACACACAATACCAAGTTCGTTTGATCAAATTGATCTCTCAGTTATTCTTTCATTTCAACAAAACTTTATCCTAAATTCAGATGTTGGTCCCGTTATGGTATCAAATTCTTTTCTTTTTGAAATTCCATGATTTTATCATCCCAAACATTCGAAGGTATGCCAATCAAGTTAAGCTGAGTTATCCTGGTCAAGTCAAAGCAGGGTTTTGTGATGGGATTACCAATAGCAACAGTGGACTGCGATGCGATTAAGATATCAGTGGCGTATAGCGAAGTCAATCTATTTCTTTATTTCTCTCTCTTTTTCTTTTACTTTCTCTCTATCTTTCTCTCTATCTTTCTCTCTATTCTTCTTTCTCGCAATCAGTAAAAATGATTCTATTGAGAAATTGGTCAAATGATGTGTGGAAGAAACAATGGTGCAGAGTAAAGCTCCCGTGACAACTGGGTTGTATTAGAAATTTCAGTGTTATTGGAAGTTTTGGGAAAAATTATGTATGCAAGAGTGGGAAGTTTGTTAGAAGACCCTTGGTGCTTTCTTCTACTGATTCCGAGGACGGAATCCTTATAAGGGGGGTAGATTGTAATATCCCATATGTTGAAATATTATTATTATTATTATTTGGAATTTTTTATGTGATTTTTATGTGAATTTTAGTGAATTATATGATAAGTGAAATTGATGTTGGGATGTTTATATGTGATAAATTTTGAGTATATTAATTTTTATATGTCCAGAGTAATATATAGATAATTGTGATATTTTCTGGTAATTTTTGGACTGTTATATGATTTTATAATGATTTATGGATTTATTAATTATTTTTTGAGTAATTATAAAACTATTTTATAAAGTCGGGAATCGTCCAACTTCAACTGTTTTTGCGTTTTTACAACCCGAAACTCTTCCGAAAACTCCTTCATAACCTAATCTGGTAATTCCAGACATTTTTCATGTTTTAACTTTTTCAATCCGGATTACGGTTTGACCCCTACGCGTCCCGGCGTACAATTTTCGATACGATAATCGTTTTGATAAATCAACAAAACCCGTATTCTTGAGAGACGGGATATTTTACATTATTTTCTCATAGGGTGTTTAATAAGAAATTCGGTTTTGATAATTATCCAAATCTGGTATTAAATTGTATCATTTTTATAGTTACTTAAAGGCTAAGTAATCTATTTTAGGATTCGATATGATCTAATGGGATACTAGTTATGTGTTTTAAATGAATCGATCCGTAATTTGGACGTGAGTTTATTAGCATCTTTATCGAGGTATTCGCTTTATCTCGGTTATGTGCATCTGAATGTATTTTATACGTGTTCGGGGTTTTCTGTTAATTTAAGTATCGTTTTTGTTTTTCGAAAATAAACGGACCGAGACCCCACCGGGACGTCAAACCCCACAAAATTCGTGTTTTTATTTATATAGAATTATACATATTTCAAACACCCAATATTTTTGCATTTTTGCATTATTCGCAATTTTTGGGAAATTTCGATACAAATTTTATATTTTATCGCTTTTAAAAAAATTATTCCCCATAATTATTATTTTTGGGCCTAATTATTTTTATTAAAAGATAAAAACACCATTAATTAATTTTAGGGGTATAATTTTCTGTAAATATAAATAGTGGCAGAATTTTTTTATTTTATTCATTTAATTCATTAAAATTCAGAAAAAAAATCAAGAACAAATGGGGGTGTTCTTGAATGTACGAATTCAACTGCAAAGTTGAAGGTGATTATGTTATCCATTTTTGATGTTCGAATAACCTATCTGAAGCTCTGATCAAGCTCGTTCTATTGATACCAAAATCACAAATTGAGGTTGGGTGTTGTTAATAATCGATTTTTTTATGTTCTTGGACTTGAAATATGGATTTTGATTTTTAAGCTATTTTGAATGATTTTGATTATAGGAATAGGTTTATATGCTAGCTTACAATCGATTCAAGCATAAATATGTGTTATTTGAGTCCCGAATAAGTATAGCCGAATTCTTGTTTTTTTGTATATTTTAGTTCTCAATTTCTGAATTTTGTGGTGTTAGTTAATTGATTTTAATTAGGGGAAATGGTTGTATTCAGTTAGGGCTTTAATTTGAGCTCTTATTCGTTTGATTTGGTTGAGAATCGTTAAAAATCGGAGTTTCCGATGAGTTCATCGGAGAAGCGTTGAATTTGATCGGATTTTGAGTTCGGGTGGTAACAGGAGGGGGATATGTTGAATTCTTAGTTCTTGGTACGGTGTTGAATCGATGGGGGTTTTACAATCACTTTCCTGACTCTTATTGAGAACTAAAAAGTGACTTATCGAGATGTCAAATAAATACCCAGTTTGTCCTGAATGGACTGAATTTTTCCAATTTCTATTTGGATAAATCAAATTAAAATTAGAATTATTTTAAATCAAATTAAAATTAGAATTATTTTAAATCAAATTGAATTAAATTATTTCAGTTATGAGTTATCGAGAAGTCTAGGAATGATACTTGTAGAGAACTCTATCGAGAAGTCTTAAAATGACTTATCGAGATCTCTACAATGACCTATCGAGAAGTCATAATGAAGCTTGTCGAGAAGTCATTCGAGAAGTCTAGAAAAGACTTATCGAGGACTCTATCGAGAAGTCTCAAAATGACTTGTCGAGATGTTAATTAGACTTATCGAGAACTCAGTTCTCTATATACTTTTGTTGCTTTTGATTCTGCCTTATGCTAATTTTACATATTTAAAATGTAAATTAACATTTAGACATTTTTCTCAGAATTTGAAAAATTCCAAGCTAAATTTTTGAATTTTGAAAAATAAATATACAGAGATTTTTGAAATATTTATAACTCATATTCCAGTTAATTTCCAATTAAATAAAATTAATTTTGATATATTAGAAATCAATCTGCTGCAACACATTAGCTGAGTTCTTGCCTTCAGGATAAAGAATTTAACATTCCAAATTTACCTACAAGTCTAGTAAAAGTTGCTTCATCCAAAGGTTTAGTGAAAATGTCAGTTATTTGTTTTTCTGTTGGAATAAAAATAAGCTCAATGGTACCATTTGTAGCATGTTCTCTAATAAAATGCTACCTTATGGCTTATATTAATGTGCTTTTTTCTAGAATAATTAACTGGATTAGCCACAATAGATATAGCACTAGTATTGTTACACATAATTGGGATTTTATGTAACACTAGGTCATAATTCATTAGCTGATTTTTAATCCAAAGCACTTGAGCACATCAACTTCCAGCAGTTTTGTATTCAGCCTTAGCTGTGGAAGTTAACATAGACTATTGTTTCGTGCTATACCAGGATACAAGTCTTTGTCCAAGAAATTGACAGCTTCCAGTAGTGATCTTTCTGTCAACCCTGCATCCATCAAAACCTGCATCCGTATATCCAACAGCTTAAAATCCTGTTCCCTTAGGATACCATAATCCCAAGTTTGGAGTCCCCATTAAGTATCTGAAAATTCTCTTAACAGCCATCAAATATGATTTCTTTGGATTGGCTTGAAATCTTGCACACAGAAATGTTGCAACATAATGTATGGTATACTAACAGTCAAATATAGGAAAGATCCAATTATTCCTCCATAACCTGAAATGTCTAAACATAATTTCGCTATATTGCAAACATAATGTATGGCCATTACTTTGAGGGTGATAGACTGCAGCGAAATCTTTCTTGATATTCAAGTCTTCACAAAGCTTCCTCAACTCTTTACTGCCAAACTGCTTCCCATTGTTAGATATGAGTTTATATGGAATACCAAATCTGTAGATCATAGAATTGAAGCCAAAATCTTTAATTTACTTAGCCATGATCGTGGCCAATGGCATAGCTTCCGCCCACTTTGTAAAATAATCAATAGCCATCACGGCATACTTCACACCCTCTTGGCTTTGGAAAGTTCTCCAATGAGATCAATTCCCCACATAGCGAAAGGCCAAGGACTTACCAACAAAGTTATGGATATTGCTGGTGCGTTAGAATAATTAGCAAATCGTTGGCAACGATCACACTCCCTAACAAACTTGAAAGTATCTTCTTTCATGGATGGCCAATAATATCTCTATCTAAGGACTTTTAATGCCAACGAACCACCCCCGAGTGGTTGATACAAATACCTTCATGTATTTCTCTAAGAATATAATTTCTTCTTCCAGATCTATACATCATAAAAGCGGCTGATTAAATCTTCTCTTATATAGCACCCCATCATATTCAACGTACTTCGCAGCCTGATAACGAAGGCATCGTGTGGCGCCCTCCAAACCCGGGTCAGAATTTTGGGGTTCATAACATACACCCAATATATAAAACCTGTATATAAAATATTATATGCATTGACCCTTCTTTACACGACCACAGATCACAACAGGTTAAAGTATGAAAACAAGCCACATCCTTAACTTTTATTACATCGTACCAAATTCCAACTAGTTCAACTTACAACTGATAATGATATCATTCTTACAATCTTGCATAACTCATCTATAATATGAAACTCCTACTAGGTCGATCCAACTTAACCTGGAATCCTAGCTTGCACACTGGGCAGGGAATCCTTGTTACCAAAAATTTCCTTTTCAACTGTTGAAAACATAAAAAGGTTTGCAAGAGTGAGCTAACTAGCTCAGCAAGTCATAATAGCAATAACTGAGGTTAAACAATCAAGTTTCTGGATAAGCAATGATTAGAATTAAATATTCACTTTTCATTTTAAAAACCAAGGTTAGGCTGCTGATCAGTCACACACTAACCCCGAGCAAGGCACACAACTCTGCTCTCTATACTGGATCCAAGGCACGCATTGGCCTATTATGACCACGAATCTGGTCCACATTTGTAAAACCATCCAATTTTAAAACTATTCAATAAAAACAGAATCATAATTAACATTGATAAAGCATTTATCTCAGAGCATAAATCATTTCATAAGTATCACCAAGGTATATCAAGGTGTAAATATGAAGAACGGCTTCAAGCCTGATGAAAAATCAAGTATCTGATGAACAATGGTTGAATGATAAAGCAGGGTGTTAGGTCACACAACACTGTAGAAGGGGGTTGAATACAGTGTTTATTACAATCAAATCGATTTCGAACACAAGTAACAGTAAACAGATATATTCAATATAATAAACTCTGTTACAATGGAACTGTTCTCTCTCAGTGATGAACAAATATCACTAAGAGCTGCTAGGTTACAATGTATGATCTTCTTGATAATGATAACACATATAGTGTAAACCTATGTTTGTGTTTATATAGTACACAGTTACAAGATAACTTCTAATTGATATGGAATATTATTTTGTCTCCTAAAATATATCAATCAGATATCTTATACAAGTCTTTCAGTCCTCTAACTCTTTCCATGCATATCTTCTTTTGTATTAGTCTCGATCTTCTATCCTGTAAATCAGCTTCCTTCTTTAACTGTAAGTCCTCCCGTACTTAAGTTCTGATATGACCTTAAGTTCTGATATCTATCTTCTGACTTCCAGTAAGTACTGATTCCAGTAAGTCTTGATATTTCCTGTTTGTTAAGATCTGAAAACTAAACATGAAACATATTAGACATGACATCTCAAATATATCTAACAATCTCCCCCAACTTGTAAATTATGCAAAAATATACAAGTTAATAGATTTGATGATGTCAAAAACATTTAAGTTCAAATGCAATAAGAGTTTAATAAGACTATTAACTACAACTTACAGAACATGCAGCTTTACCAACATCACTGGATCAATCTGAATCCATAATGATTCTTAACAAAATCTTTTACCAGCTTATCTTCAGCTTTTCTCAGAACTTCAACTAACTGTGCTTTGACCTGCATCAGTTCTTCATCTTTGTTGTCATCAATTTGATAAATGGCTGTTCTGAGAGCTTGAATTGATGTTCTTTCAAGTCCATCACCAAGTCTGATAACTCTAGGATGTGAAGAGTCTTCATTATAACATAAGCATCTTCCTTTCATAATAACTTCCACCTTAGCAGAGTTCTTCAGCATAGGAATTTCTCTTCCATCATCTTCAGTAATCATTGGTATATACTGAGAAGCCTTTGTACCAGAGATTCTGAGAAGATCTCTTATAGCCTTCGAAATGTATTCTGACCATCTTCTTGTAACATCAGATTTTACTTCCAGAAGATAGTGAATATGTTGAAGCTCTCTGACAGACTTCTTTAGCACATCAGTATCAGCTAGTCTGTAAGTTCTTCTATCATTGAGAAGTAAGATCAATTTCTCTTTTAGATTTTCTTTATCATGAGCATCTATCATAATTTGAGCAGACAGCACTTTGTCAAGGTGCTTTTGTTTGATTTGTTCATATGTTTTGTCTGTCAACATGAAAGGATCTCTTAGAGTAACTTCTACTCATTTTTGTATCTTATCTTCATAAGAACCTAATCCAGCTCTATCTATAGGTTGCTTGGCTCTCAACCCAAACGTTGCGAGTTGATTAATCATAAGATTGGACTTTGGTTCAACTGGAGTAGCTTTCTTCCATAACAGCTTCTTCTTATCAACAATTATCATCTTTTTCAAATCAACTTGAGCAATGTCAGTAGTTGATGTCTTGATAGCTTGATCAGAATTTATTGTTTCTTCTATAGCTTGCTGTTCTTCATTCTGAACAACTTGAGCAATGTCAGAGGTTGTTTTAGATTCTTCAATTATCTTTTTTCTCTTCAGAGTTTAAACAGTTTCATCTTCTATCAAATCATCATCATGCATTGTAGCTTGATAGACTGGAACGGAAGAACTTATCTTTTTCTGAATCTTGAAAGGTTCACCAACCTTTTCTTTTCCCTTTGACTTAGGATCAATCTCAGTTTGTGATCTAGTCTTGGACTTTGAAGCCTCAGAATTTGACTTTTCCTAATAATGCCTTTTTCCTTAGGCCTTTGAGGTTTCTTTGCATCAGAAGCTTTAGACTTTAGATTTTTCTTCTCAGCTGCAAATCTAACTTCTTCCTCCTTGAGAGTTTCCAAATCCATTCCTGGATTCTGTTTCAGAAATAATCTTCTAGCTATCTCCTCATCAAGTGTCTGGATTTTAGGATCTTTGTAATAAACAGTAGTCTGCTTCCCTTTTAGCTTCAGAGTTTGTAAAAACTTCTGAGAGTCTTAAGATCCTGACTAAATCAGGATATCAGAACCTGACATCAGACTTTTCTTATCATTCACAGCATCATAACTTGACTTGTTCTGTGTAGAAGATTTGCTAACATCAGAAATTACTTTCTATGAAGATTTTCCTTGAACTTTTCCTTGACCTCTGCTCTTATCAGAGTTTCCATGGTCATCACCTTTGTCATCCTTCTTCTTCTTCAGTATTTGAGTAGGTGAGCATTTGGACTTAACTACCTTCTCCCCCTTTTTGGCATCATCAGGAAATAAGAGAGAGAAAAGAAGTTTAACTGAAGATTGGATCTCATCCAATTGAGCTTTCTGAGAAGCTTGATTTTGTAGGACCTCGGTAATTTGGGCCTGTTGTTTCTCTTGAATCTTCTCAATGGCTTCAACTTTCTCAAGAGTAGGTCTAATATATCTATTTTTATCAAGTTTGATCTGTAGATCTAGCTTATCAGCATTTTCCTTTAGTGTATCAACCTTATCATGAGTAATGGAATGTAGACCATGAAGACTTCTTGTACTCATAGTTGTAACCTTGAGTTGAGTCTTGAAATCAGAATTTGACAATAACTCATCAGCTTTTGACACATGTTCTGTCAGAATTTTGGTGTTTGGAATAAAATCTGATTCATTCCACTTCTTGGTCCACTCAAACCCCCTGTGAGTTTCTTCCCAAGGTACATGAGCATCCTGTTTAACAAATTTCTTGACCAATTCTTCCTTTCCCAGAATGGGAGCTGGAGTCTCAACAGAAACACTGTCTTTAGAACTTGAGGAAGATTCATTATTTTCTGACACCACAAGAGTGTGTGATACAACTGGAGATTCAGGATTAACATCATCTAAATTCTGAGCATCAGAATTTATCTCCAGAGCTGGTGTGGTTGGAGTAGATGGTATCTCAGCATTTAAAATTGGAGAATGAGTTGGAGATTGCTGAGCTACTGTAGATGGAGCTTCCAGATAAAGAACAGTTAGCATAATCAGCCTTTGAAGATCAATTTCAGGACTTAATCCTGAACCTTCAACTGTTGTCTCTATGACTGGAGAAACAGTAGGAGTAATCACTGTATCAGGAACAGTGTCTTGGGCTTGAGCTGGAAGGGCTTTATTGATAATTGGCTCTTTTGAGATCAGAGATTCTTGATCCCCTTCCTCAGTTTCTTCAGTATCTTCTGATGGAGGCTTAGCATTATACCTTTTTTCCCTCATTTTCTTCAATTTCCTTGCCAGTGAAGGAGTTGTTGTTGCAGCATCAGTGCTTACAGTTTTCCTCTTTAAAGTATCAGAACTTTGAGCTGCAGTTTCTTTCTGAGAAGTAACATTCTCAGCTTCAACTATCACAGGTTCTGAAGCATGAACCTGTGCTTGTTGTTCACTATCATATTCATCTCTGAGAATCATCTTCCTTCTCTTTTGTGGAGGTTGAGGATCAGACTTTGCCCTCTTTGGCCTAGAAGATGAAGGTCTGATGGTATGTACGGATGATTCAGGTTGAGATGATTGTGTTGGTTTAAAATATATTCTGATAGCTGGTTGAGGTTGTGGTTGAGAAGTGTGAAGTGTTTGGGTAGTGGTGGTGGGTGCTGATGGTTCAGGTTCAGATGGTTGAACACCAGGATAGAGTGTAGTGTATGTAACTGGATCATAGGTTATTAAGGCTTGTTTGGCAGATAAAGGAATTTGGAGGGGTCTCAACACAGCCTTCTTATTATCAGTAGATAATAAGTCATTAAAAGCTCTTTTAGCTAGTCTAAATGGTGGAATTAATTCACTGGCTAATTGGAGCTTATCAGAACAACAAACACTATAAATAAGCTGACAGAATCTAGCAAAATAGACAGTATTCCTATCTTCTATCATCTTATCCCCAATAAAGCCTAAAACAGCACTTGCATAATCAAAATCAGTTTGATTAATGAAAGCATACCCGATTTGTTGACTGAGTATAGGGATTGCATCAAAATTAGAACATTTTTTGGAGAAGGCCTTTGTAATGCAGTCAAAGAAGAAACTCCATTCTCTCCTTATATAAGGTCTCTTCAATTGACCAAGCTTTGCCACCGTCTTTTCATACCCCAGACTGGCCATCATTTGTTGAAGAACTGGCTCCTCAACAGTCGAATAAATGCAATTCTCAGGTAGTTGCAATGCTTGGCGAACTGTAGCCAAAGTCACGACATGCTCATCTTCCCCTGTTATAAAGATGATACTTGTGGACCCTTGAGCACCACCATCATCATATACGCCACTTCTCCAAAACTCCAGCACTTGAGTTCCAGAGATTGTTAGCTCCATTGAAAATCAAGTCTTTTGGTGCTATCTCTGTAGAAAATTAAGTGAGAAAATAGATTGCTTGAAAGGTGTTTGTGAAAATGCCTGTAAGAAAAACTGCTTTGGAGAATATTAGTGGGTGAGAGAAATAAGAGAGATGAGAGAACAAGAAAAGTAGGTAAAAGATTAGAAAATCTTTTAACTCTCTTATTTATACAACCCATGTGATAACAGTTAATTTTTGAAGCATGGCAGACAATTTACACCTGGTAACATGTGAACAGTCAGTAAAAAGTTAAGGCAGAAGTTAATGGGCACGAGAAATAAGCAATAATTGCCGTGCACATGCAGTTTTTCAGGACAAACACGTTTACCACTAACCCATAATGATTATGACTATTTTTATCTCACCTAAATATATTCTGATTAAATATGACTGTTTCAGTATTTACCACAAATAAGTCAAGTAAAGAATAATGCAACGTAAGCATCAAGGATTCCATCAGGATTTAATATCAGAACTTTAACTTATATCAGATTTTAGCAGTCATCAGAATATGACTTCTGTACTCAAAAAGTGAATATCTTTTTCTGTGATTCTTCATACAAATACTGAATTGATTCTTCAGAGTTTAATCATCAGAACTTTCATCAGATTTTGTCCTCAGAATTTATGCAAATAACACTTAATTGTTTGTCAAAAACAACTTAATCACCACAGTAATTTTCATCATTCATATGGAGTGAAAGTGTGTGCATTCAGCAGAATATCAGACAAAAATTAAAGTTTGATAAACTTCAGTACATCTTAGAAATAAGGCATAACTAAGAAAAGTGCTTAAAATCTGTCATCAATCATGAAGTCTACTATAGAACAAATTTATGCAAGAGTCCACCTCAACTGTTTGTGCTCATTTTATGCATCTTTTGAAATTCCTTTTTACAGCGGCTTCTCAGTGTAAGTGAGTCACAACTGCTTATCAGAATTTATGCTATTATCAGAGTATTTTTCCAGTAATCAGAGAATGTGAAAAGTCACCAAGAAAAATTTATTTGCTTTTCTAATGCATATTACTTAATACCAGCAATGCACTTGGGTCTTCCTTTCCATATTATTTACTCTAGATCTCAAAGGAGTACCTGACTTTACTTTTCTTTTCTCTTCTTTTCTTTTCTTTTGATAAGTGAGGCTTATCAGTATTTAGTTCATCCTTAAGATTTACTGACATCAGAATTTGACAGATAAGAAGCAAGAATCTAGTTTGTGACTTAGTAACAAGATACACAAAGTAAACTTGACTAAGCTCAATATCAGAATTTGCTTGTGTTAATGAGTTTCCACATAAACAACTAATTCAAACATGGGATTTCTAGTATGTTAAAGACTAATAGATCAACATCTGGCATAGTTATCCTCATTGGATTGAATTGTCACAGAACATTCAAAACACTTATCAGAGTATATAGATCCATATCAGATAACAATCAACATTTAATGAATTTAAATTTAAGCACAGATTATATATAAATAAGACAATATGTAAATACTGATCATAAAGTCTGATGCATGAGAATAAAAACTAAGCAGATTTAGAGAAAGAACCTGAAACCATTCCAAGTTCATTTACCAGTCTTGTAAAAGTAGCTTCACATAATGGTTTTGTGAAGATATCTGCAAGTTGTTGATCTATTGGAACAAAATGCAATTCCGATATACCTTCCATTACATGTTCCCTTATGAAATGGTACCTAATGCTGATGTGCTTTGTCATTGAGTGTTGAACTGGATTACCTGTCATAGAGATAGCACTTTGATTATCACAGTAAATAGGTATTTTAGAAAATTCTAACCCATAATCCAGTAACTGATTCTTCATCCAAAAAATCTGTGCACAACAGCTTCCTGCAACAATATATTCTGCTTCTACAGTTGATGTGGAAATTGACTTCTGTTTCTTGCTAAACCAAGAAACCAATCTGCCTCCAAGAAATTGGCAGCTTCCACTTATGCTTTTCCTGTCTATTTTGCATCCTGCAAAATCTGTATCTGAGTAACCTATTAGCTTAAAATCTGATTCTCTAGGATACCACAATCCTAGATCAGCTGTACCCTTGAGGTACTTGAGAATTGTTTTCACAGCTATTAAGTGAGGTTCTCTTGGATCAGCCTGAAATCTTGCACAAAGAAAGGTAGCATACATGATATCAGGTCTACTTGCAGTTAAATAGAGTAAACAGCCAATCATACCTCTGTAGTTAGTAATATCTACTGATGAACCAGTATCTTTATCTAACTTAGTTGTGGTGGCCATGGGAGTGAATGCAGTTGAACAATCTTGCATTCCAAATTTCTTCAGTAATTTCTGGTGTACTTGGATTGAAAGATAGAAGTACCTTCTTCATTCTGCTTGACTTGAAGTCCCAAAAAATAGCTGAGTTCTCCCATCATACTCATTTGATATCTTGACTGCATTAGCTTTACAAATCTCTCACAGAGTTTGGCATTTATAGAACCAAATATGATATCATCAACATATATCTGTACCAAACGTAGGTCCTTTCCATGGTTGACGTAGAATAATATTTTATCAATTGTACCTCTGTGAAATCCACTTTCCAGAAGGAATTGAGCTAAAGTCTCATACCATGCTCTAGGAGCTTGCTTAAGGCCGTAAAGTGCTTTTTCAAGCCTGTAGACAAGATTTGGAAATTTTGAATCTACAAAGCCCGGAGGTTGTTCAACATAGACCTCTTCTTCCAATTCTCTATTAAGAAAAGCACTTTTCACATTCATTTAAAAGACTTTAAACTTTTTGTGAGCAACATAAGCCAAAAAGATTCTTATGGCTTCCAATCTAGGAACTGGTGCAAATGTTTCATCATAATCAATACCCTCCTATTGAGAGTAGCCTTTAGCAACCGGCCTTGCTTTATTCCTTGTAATTATGCTATCACTGTCAGTTTTATTTCTGAACACCCATTTTGTGCCAACTACTGATCTGTTCTTTGGTCTTGGCACTAGGGTCCAGACTTTATTTCTTTCAAATTCATTAACTCTTCCTGCATTGCTTGCACCCAATCAGCATCTTGAAGAGCTTCTTCCACTTTCTTTGGTTCATTCTGAGATAGAAAAGAATGATAGAGACATTCATTTGATGTTGCAGTTCTAGTTCTGACACCTGCTTCAGAATCTCCAATTATTAAGTCAGGTGAATGTGATTTGGTCCACTTCCTTGCAGATTGAAGCTGACTTCTAGAACTGGATCCTCCCCCATGATTCATGTTGTCTCCATCAGCATTTTCTGATGCTCCCCCTGTAGTTATGCTCTCAGAGACTTCAGAATATGACTTGGATCCTTCAGGATTTGAAGTATCAGAGTTTTCAGAATTATCAGAATTTTGCTCATCAGAACTAGATGAATCAGAACTTGAAGAGCCAGTGACAGGTTATGATGCTTCTTGAGAGTCTTGAGATGTGGTAGGATCTTTAACTTGCTCCCCCTGGGCAGGTGCATTTTCCTTTGGAGTTGTTACCACAGATTCAATGACATCAGTACTTATAGGATCAGAGTATAAGTCATCAGAATTTACAGAATCAGAATTTAAGTCTTCATTTTCAATTGTCAGCTGATCATGATCATTGAAATCTTCAAGTCCAGTAATTTTCTTATCATCAAAAGATACATTGATAGATTCCATGACAACCCTTGTTCTTAAATTGTAGACTCTGAAGGCTTTTGTGGAAAGTGGATTTCCAACAAAAATTCCTTCATCAGCTTTTAGATCAAATTTTGACAGCTGTTCAGGATGAGTCTTAAGAACAAAACACTTACATCCAAATACATGAAAGTATTTCAGATTTGGCTTCTTTTTCTTCACCATCTCATATGGTGTTTTTCCTTGCTTGTTTATGAGTGTAGCATTCTGTGTAAAATAAGCAGTCTGCACAGCTTCAGCCCAAAAATAGGTTGGCAGCTTTGCTTCATCAAGCATAGTTCGTGCAGCTTTAATTAGAGTCCAGTTCTTTCTTTCTATAACTCCATTTTGCTGTGGAGTTCCAGGTGCAGAAAATTCATGTTTGATTCCATGCTCTTTGCAGAACTCTTCCATTATTGAATTCTTGAACTCAGTGCCATTATCACTTCTTATAATTTTAACAGAATTTTTGACCAACTTATCCAGCTGTCTGACATGATCAGTTAGAGTAGATGCAGTTTCATTCTTCTTGTGCAAGAAGTACACCCAAGTGTACCTTGTGAACTCTTCCACTGTAACCATAGCATATTTCTTCTTTGTAATAGACATGACATTGACTGGACCAAATAGATCAACATGCAGTAGGTGATAAGGCTCAAGAATTGATGACTCAGTTTTGCTCTTGAAATAAGATTTTCTTTGTTTTTCCTTTTGACATGAATCAGAAAGGCCATCAGGAGCAAATACTGATTTTGGCAGTTCTCTCACAAAATCTTTCCTTACAAGCTCATTTATGTTGTTGAAGTTTAAATGAGAGAGTCTTTTTTGCCAATTCCAGCTTTCTTCAATTGATGCTCTACTCAACAGACAGATTGCAGAACCATCAGAACTTGTTGAAAGTCTGGCTTCATAAATGTTACCATGCCTGTAACCTTTCAGAATCACTTTGTCTGTAGAATTGCTTACAACTTCACAGTGTTCTTCAAAGAAATCCACATGATAACCTCTGTCACAGATTTGACTCACACTTAGAAGATTGTGTTTAAGTCCTGATACAAGAGCTACTGATTCAATGATGACATTCCCAAGATTAATATTGCCATATCCCGGAGTTTTTACCATGTTGCCATCTCCATAAGAAACTCCTGGGCTAGCTTTTTCCACAAAGTCTGAGAGAAGGGCTTTATTTCCAGTCATATGTCCTGAACATCCACTATCCAGTACTAGGATATTTTTCCTATTGCCCTGCAATCATAAAGACCACTAATGGTTAGTTTTAAGGACCCAGACTTGTGTGGATCCTTTGGCCTTTTTAAGTTTGTTAGCATTTGCAGCGGATTTAATGTTAGAGTTTATGCTAACATGCTGTTTATCAGAACTTATATCAGACTTTGCATCAGACTTTACACTAGAAGGAATTAAAGCAACTTTCTTCAAAGAAGGTTTTATTTGATAATAATCATAGTATAAACTATGATATTCCTTACAAGTATAAATGGAATGCCATAAACTACCACAATGAAAACAAGGATTTTGTGGCTTAAACCTAACAGACTGACTCTTAACTCCTGACTTAGAAGGTAAAGAGTTTATATTCTTATTCTTCCTGCAAAAAGAAGCAAGATGGTTAGAGTTTCCACAATTATATTTATTGCTTTTATTCACACCTTCCTTTCAATTTTTATTTTTCCTAGCTGCCTTTACCTTGTTGACATTCCTTATTTCTTTCAGCTTATGCTTAAGCTGCTTCTTTGTCATTAAGCCTATGTTAACTTCAGCTGGTTTATCCTGTTCTAATTTGTCATAAGTTGACTTTTCCTTAACTTCTGCTACAGACTCTTTCATCTTTTCAGAATCAGACTTTATAGTTTTAGCTACAAACTTAACAGGAATTACCTTTGTCTTAGCAGTCTGTTTAACAACAATAGGCTCAACTTGTTCAGTTCCTTTTTCACTTTTATCATCTCCATAACCTAAGCCCTCTTTCCAATTTCCACTACTTAATAAATTCTGAATTATTCTGCCAGAGTTAGTCCAAGTCCTGATAATCTCTCTTTCTTTTTCTAACTTAATTTTTAGAGACTGATTCAATTTTAGCACTTCATCTCTAACATAAAAAGCATCATTCTTTCTTTCTGAGTTTGATGGAACATAACTAACTCCTTTTCTAAATAGTCATTCCTTTTCTTATAAGCAAGATTTTCAGAAGTTAAACTTTCACATGTTAAAGTTTGATCTCTGTAGCTAATAAACATGGTTTTAAGATATAATCTCAACTCAGTAATATCATTAGTATGAAAAGCATAAGTTGTTTTAGGTACCTTCAATTCAGCAATTTCAGGGATGCCATTAGCATTTGCTATTAAAGCATAATTCACCTCATCTTCAGAATCTGAAGAGTCTGTCCAGCTTTTCTTCTTTGTGACAAGTGCCTTGCCTTTGTCACTCTTTCCTTTCTTACAGTCAGGAGATATGTGGCCTCTTTCACCATAATTGTAGCATTTGACATTTGAGGTGTCTCCTCTGTCAGACTTTGCACTTTTGCCTTCATACTTTCTGAACCCTTTCTTATCAGAAATTCCACCTTTCTTGGAAAACTTCTTTGCCCTTCTGAATTTCCTGTAGGCTATCTTTGTTATACCCTTTACCATAAGAGCACACAATTTCATCATATCTTCATCAGCATCTATTTCAGGTAAACTTTCAGTTTCTGAATCATCATCATCAGAACTTGATGATTCTTAATCAGAATTTATGATGAGAGCCTTTCCTTTGCCTTTCTTTGAGACAATCACCTTGGGGGATTCCTCTTCAGCTTTAAGAGCAACTGTCCTTGACTTTCTCCCATGCCTCTTGCTCCTTTGATCCATCTCAAGTTCATAAGTCTTGAGCATACCATAAATTTCATCAAGAGTAGTTTCATCATGAGCATAGTTGTCTCTTATAGTAGTAGACTTCAAATCCCAACTTTCAGGAAGAGCTAAGAGGAATTTTATATTTGAATCTTCAAGATCATATTCCTTGTCCACCAGTGACAGATCATTCAAGAGTTTGACAAACCTGTCATATAAGTCAGTTAATGACTCATCAGCTTTTGAGTCAAAGTGCTCATACTCTTGAGTGAGTATAGTCCTCCTGTTCTTCTTGATTGCATCAGTTCCCTGGCATCTTGTCTCCAAAGCATCCCATATCTCCTTTGAAGTCTTGCAATGAATTACCCTGTTTGACATGACATTATCAATGGCACTATGCAGCAAATGCCTTAACTTTGCATCCTTGGGAATGGATGAGATATCTTCAGTTGTATACTTAATTTTCTCCTTTGGTATGGTCTTTGCTAGCTGATCTACAGCTACAACAGAGAGCTTGGTTGGCTTATGTGGTCCTTCATTAATTCTGTCAAGGTATTCTGGATATGTAGCTTCCAGAAACATAGCCATCTTCACTTTCCATATGGGATACTCAGAAGGTCTCAGTATGGGAACCCTAATAGTCTCATATCGAGTGTGGATTTGAGTGTTTTTAGTTTCTTCAGTTTTGGTGGGCTTGGTTGGAGTTTCTACTTCTTCAGACATGATTTTTTGGATCTTTACTGTATGTGTGTTAACAGATAAGCTCTGATACCAATTGTTAGGTCACACAACACTGTAGAAGGGGGTTGAATACAGTGTTTATTACAATCAAATCGATTTCCAACACAGGTAACAGTAAACAGATATATTCAATATAATAAACTCTGTTACAATGGAACTGTTCTCTCTCAGTGATGAACAAATATCACTAAGAGCTCCTAGGTTACAATGTATGATCTTCTCGATAATGATAACACATATAGTGTAAACCTATATCTGTGTTTATATAGTACACAGTTACAAGATAACTTCTAATTGATATGGAATATAATTTTGTCTCCTAAAATATATCAATCAGATATCTTATACAAGTCTTCTTATCTTTTAACTCTTTCCATGCATATCTTCTTTTGTTTTAGTCTCGATCTTCTATCTTGTAAATCAGCTTCCTTCCTTAACTGTAAGTCCTCCTGTACTTAAGTTCTGATATGACCTTAAGTTCTTATATTTATCTTCTGACTTCCAGTAAGTACTGATTCCAGTAAGTCCTGATATTTCCTGTTTGTTAAGATCTGAAAACTAAACACGAAACATATTAGACATGACATCTCAAATATATCTAACAATATTATTTTGGACCTTCGCTTCAAGAACCCTCGAAGGGCAAGTTAATTGCTTTCCTAAAGGAAGATAGTAATGTATTCGCATAGATAGCGACTGATTAACCCGAATTTAATCTTGAGTTGATTACACATAAACTCAATATTGACCCGAAGCAGAGTACGAGATCAAAATGAAGAGGAATTTTGCCATTAGCAGGCAAGGAACCTTAAAATAAGAAGTTGATAATAAGGACGACATTCCTAAGGTACTACTCCCCACTAACTTTGTAATATTATGTATTTTTTATTGCATTTGTCTTGAAAATGCATATGCCACATATCAATGATTTGAAAATAAAGTTTTTGAGCATCTCTATTGAAAGACCATGAGAGTCTACGATATATTGAAATTAAGATCTTGGACAAGAAAGAATATATAGAACACCTCCAATAGGCATTTGAAGTGCCAAGGCACCACAAAATAATGTTAGATCCTACAAGGTGTGCCTTTGGGTTATGATTTGGAAAATTTTTGTGCTTCATGATCTCTGAGAGGGAAATCAAGGCCAAAGCTGACAAGACTTATGGAACCCCATGTTCCATGAAGGACATATAGAAACTAAAGAGTATGACCTGGGGAAGGTTCATCTCCGAATTCGGTGACAAGTGCTTGCCTTTATTCACGATATTGAAGAAGGTAAATGACTTTTCATGGACTGATAAATCCAAGTAGACTTTGAGGAATTGATGATGTAGATGACCAACACCATCAATGGCAAAGGCAAAATCCGGAAAAGTGTTAAATATATTCATGGAAATCTCAATTACATATTTGAGATTTGTCCATATGAGGAAAGACATAAATATTTGGGATCCCACCTAATAAGAGAGTGAAGTTTTGTGTGAATAACATATTGAGAAGTTCACATTAACCATAACCACGACGTGAGGGAACTACACTATATTTCTAGGGGTGCCAGATTAGATCTTGAAAAACTAGGCCCCGAGGGGCAAAATGCACAAAACTGAGACTAGTGAAAGATTGATTAAATGGAAAACTGAGCTTCATGAATTTGACATCAAGTATAAACCACATATAATGATTAAGATTCAAGCTTTGGCTAACTTCATGGTTGAATGCCCAATTTACAACCAAGAAGTCGGGGGGAAGAGATACTCCATGAGGGCAAGGAAACATGTAAACAATTGAAAAAGATGATACTCTAAGACTATTGATTTCTCTATTTCGATGTATCATCAAAAACAAAAATGAGTGGTGCAAAATCCTGATGGATCTATAATAGAGTTTTTCTTAACATGTTGGATTTCTTAAACGACAAACGACAAAGACAAATATGAGGCCTTGGTAGCCGGAATTGGCCTTCTGAAACCCCGAGGGTCAAGAACCTCAAAGTTTGTAGAAACTCAATGCTGGTGATTTCTCAAGTAAATGGGGAATTTGAAGTGAAATAGAAGATAACAAAAAAATGTGAGAGACGTGTGAAGTCATGACTGAATTTAATGGATGCTACATCCCGAACAAGGAAAGCATGAAGGTCGTTTCTTAAAAGATAGAAAGTTACACGAAAAGTTTTTACTTCTAAGTCTCAGAGACCCAAAAACTAATACAAAACTGATAGTATCAAAATGTGTGAGGACTTGTTGCATAGGAGAATCAACTCGATACTAGTTGGTAACCCGATGATGCTATAAAAGTATAAAAAATGCTGAAAAAAGTTTTGAAGTACGATCAAATTGCGAGTAGCTTATACAAGAAGTAGTATGTGATTCCTTACTTGAAGTGCCAGAAACTCCAAAAGGTGAGGTTAGCCTTGAAGGAAGTTCTTGAAGAGATCCCCGAGTTACGCTCGGGGGGCAAAGTTATTGGTTAAAGACATCTTATTCGGAGATGATGACGTTCATTATCTTCATCATTCCATCTACAACGTAAATGATGAATATTTTTGGTGTATTCCAATGGCTAGCACACTAAGGAAATTTAAGATAGTAGCCCTTGATCTTCACAAAGTGGGTTTAGGCAAAACACTTAGTTAAGATAGCCATCAATAAAGTGACATGATTCCCATGAGAAGGTGTGATACACGAATATTGACTTCCACGAATCCTAGTGATGGATGATAGACATCAGCTCAACAGTAAAGATTTTGAAAAAAACATATTACGATCAGAATGACTGTGATTCCTACTTCACGCTTATCCTTAAGTGAATGAGTAAGCTGAGGCGTCCGGGTGAATAGTCCTTGATGAACTGAAGAAGAGAGTCGAATTAATTCACAAATGACTAGCACTGGATCAAATCTTCACATTTTTTTTTCATTCCAACTAGTAAGTCCGTAGCATCAATATTGCTTCGTAGACTAATGAAAGATAACCAATTTACAATCAATTAAATCCTCTTAAGCTAATACTAATTCTTGAGCACTTCCGTGACTCCACAACTATTTATTCTTTATATGTAACTGAAACCTGAACATGTCGATGAACTTCTTTCAGTGACCCATGTGCAGACTTTAAATCACATCTTGTGTTTTGATTCTTTATATTTACCAAGTCTTCCATTTTTATGAATTTCTGTACTTTTCTATATCTTGTGCCTCGGTTAATTAACGTGATCTCTATTACATAATACCTTACATTATAAATTACAGTATTAGTGACTCCTCTATACATATTTTAACAATTGTTATATTATTATAAATACTAGCATAATAGCTCATGCGAGGCACGGGCTATTTTCTAGCAATATATCATAATCCAGTGTAATAAGTTTTTGAAATTTTAATTTTTTGTGATTAATAAATAAAATATAGTTCCCGATTTGCAAGACATGCCTGTACATAACAAGACTAAGTTTTATTGACAACCCTAAAGATAAGTTGTATGATAATCTAAATTTGTACTTTGTAATTGTATTTCTTGAGTCTGTAAAAATATTAAGTAGATTAGACTGGAGGATTTTTCTGTTAATAGTCTTCAATCTAAGGAATAAACTCTGGAAGAAGATCAAATCCTGATTATGCCCCAGAGAGAAGTGTAGCATCTTGAATTTGAATAATGATGTTTTAAGAAAAATGTTTGAAGTCAAATATCGACAAGTCACTGATCAAGGGATATTGAGAAGTCCAAAATGACTTATAGAGGAGTCCCAAGAGATATTGATAAGTCAAAACGAATGTAGAGATCTCAGATATCGATAAGTCATTTCTTCGTGTAGAGATCTAGAGATGTCGACAAGCCAAATATTCATGTAAAGAACTAGGGATATCGATAAGTCAAAAGCCTATATAGTGAATTGGAGATATCGACAAGTCATTTTACATGTAGAGAACTGAAGACCTCGATAAGTCAAATACACGTATAGAGAATTGAAGATATCGATAAGTCATTACACTTATCGATATGTAACATCTCTATAGAACAAAAGAGATCTTGACAAACTATCTAAAAATTCAGAATGTAGAAAAATTAAAGATTCAAGATTATCAGTCAACAAACAATTCTATCACTGAATTGGAAAGACTACAAATGTAGCTTGAAGAATTCAAGATCAAGGGTCAAGATTCACCAGACAAAGGAGGGTCATAGACCTACAAGATTCTGCACATATTTATTAACACTGAAAATGGAAATAGACAAGATAGCTTTAGAAATTGTGTTAGTACATTTTAGTGCAAGATTTGTAAACCCGTGTTGTTGGTCTATAAAGCATGCACAGGTCCTTAGTTTAGAAGTGATCAAACAGATCTAGAAAAATATCTTGGATCCTCTCTCAAGATTTGTAGCTGAGTTCTTATTTCTAAGAACACAGATTTGTAGCAAAATAAATTTGATTAATACAATAAAGTGAGTTTTTGATAATTTATTTGTGTGTTTACAGTTAAACATTTTATCACTATAAGTTCATATCTGCTTTGTTCAATTATAAGTCAAACACTTTCAAAGTTAATTAAAATCCAAGAAAACACATTCATCCTCCCTTTGTGTTATATTTCATTGCACTCAATATCTAACAAGTGGTATCAGAGCAAAATCTGAAAGTAAACAGATAAAGACCTTGGAAGAATGAGTGCACAGAAAATAAGCAGTATCAAGATACCTGTCTTTGACAAGATAAACTACACTTTATGGAAAAAGAAAATGATGTTGTTCATAAGGATGGCCAATCCAATGTACATTGAGATTCTCAGGCATGGACCCTTTATTCCTATGGAAATGGTTCCTGAAGCAATAGATGGAGACATGGTCATACATGCACATGTTGCACCTAAAGATCCAGCTACCTACACAGAACCAGAGAAGGAGAAGGTTGCATTGGATAGTGGCTTATAGCTCATACTAATTGAGTCTCTTGATAATGTTATGTACACTAATATTATCAATTATGAATCAGCTAAACAAATCTAGAAAAAGATAGAGATCTTGTGTGAAGGAACAAAAGAGGTTAGATCTAATCAACGAAGGATCTTGGTTTCACAGTATAAGGGTTTTATGGTTAAACAAAAGGAAGGAATAACTGAGGTTTTTGAAAGGTTCAGAAACCTAATAAATGATTTGTAACTTAGTGACAAGTATTATGAAGCTGAATATGTTAACCTAAATTTTTGCTCACTCCTCCTGACCACCTGGAACAAAAGATATATGCAATAAGAGAGGGAAGAGATTTGGGCAGAATAACTTTGGAGGTCCTATATGGTATTCTCAAGACATATGAGCTAGAACTGTTACAAATATAGTCATTTAAAGCTAGTCAAGGGTATATTGTGGATGAGTCAAGTGCTTTTGTAGAAAATGACAAAAAATTGTCTGAAGATGAACTGGAACCACAGACTCAAGTTGTTCAAGTTGTGAAGAAGAAAAACAAGAAGCCACAAAAGCAAATCATTTTAGAGATGGAAGAGGATGAGTTTTACACTCTTGATGAACTGGATGAAATGGATCAGTCAATGGCTTATCTTGCAAGAAAATTTTCAAATATTAGAGTTAAAAAGCCTAAGTACTAGAAGAGTAAGAGCCAAACATCCAACAATAGCAACAGGAAAGGAAAAACTCAGTTCAATGCAACTGGAAAAAATGGCTACAAGTCAGGATAGATGGACATATCAAAGATAAGATGCTACAACTATAATGAACTTGGTCACATTGGCATAGAGTGAAGAAAGTCAAAGAAAGTGAAGAAAGACAAGGTTTATTTGGAACTGGAAGCAAAGTATGAAGCACTCTTGAGAAAACAACAGGGAAAAGTTTATATTGTAGAGGGAAAAAGTTGGGATGATACAGATGATGAGAATCACTGTGAAGAATATGGAAATTATGCTCGCATGGCTTTGGAGCAAGGAAAATCATCTACATCTAAATCAGAGGTACCTATCCTAACTACATTTAATTTATATGCCACTCAATATAAAGAAACTATTGAGAAAATGAGTGTAGAAATGTTTTACATTCATATAAGCATGATGGCAGCTACTGAGGAAGTAAGTAGGCTGTCAAATATTAATGAAAAACTTGATATTGAGAAATAGGAGCTAGAACTGTAGCTTGTTGGTCTTGAAACCTTCAAGTAAGAAAATGAGTACCTCAAGAACAAGTTTAAATGTGTTGGAGAAGTAGAAGCAATGTTGAGAGAAAGAATTGAGAAAAATGATTTGAAGATCAAATCATTCCAAAATGCATCTCAGTTGATTGGTTAGTATCATGAGAAAAATAAACCATGTGCTAACATAGCTATTGATTTGGACTATGAGGCCTTGAATTCTCAAAAGAAAATTGAAGACGAGAAAGGTAAAAACAGTGTGAACCAAGATGTTTCAGTGATGTTGAAACATCCAACTATGCCTATATTGCAGATGCTCCAAGAAAGCAATGTCAGAAATATAGCTTAATAAATTATCCATCTCACCTTTGTAAAAAGGCTGTTAGTGTGCCAAAATATGGAGCACACAAGTACAATGAGGAACAAGATGAAGATCCCTACTATAATAGGTATAATGGGAAACATTATCCAGAATATGATGGTGAGCAGGCTGTAGAATGTTGGAACATATAAGCCTTTTTATGTCAAGAACCGGTGCTTTGGGACAAGTTGTTTGTTGTAGATGATGTAGCTGAATCACTTCTTGTTGACTGAACCTGAATCATGCGAGGATGCCGGTTATGTTCCTGTGATGCTGTAAAAAAACTGGGGACCACGAGTCATGGCCACCCTCTCCCCTTTCCAGGAGGCACCATTTGAGCTACCCTGTCTTAGAGGTGCATGAGGTTATCTCTGCAATAATTTAAAATCGTATTCATTTGATAGTTTGAGGCTGATTTTGAAGAAGACTGTTCTTATAAGGTTTTCCATAACCTAATAGGACGGTTTTTAATTATGTAATTATGGATATACAATAAAATTAGAGAGTGTAATGGAGCTTGTTAATGGGAATAAATCTTAAATAAAGAACAAAGACCTTGATCAAAAGAAATTATGAAACCAGCATGTCTGAACAGAAGTTTCAAGCAGCCGATGAGATTAGGAAAGACTTTTCTATCAGGAATGGAGAAATAGTAGTATTCGAAGAAAAATAACTAAAACTGAAGGAAGTCAGCACTCTAAACAAAATTACAAAAGGCCTAATCTGAATGGACAGGAAAACGGTGTATCGTAGTAATTTTACTTGGAACAGAGGCACCCCAATTTGTTCCTTTATTATCTTCATTCCTGTGGGTTTTGTGTCTGTTCAATAGATATATTTTGGACTGTGGTAATCTTATTGTGGCATAATTGTTAAATGGCATGAGAATGAGAGGATCAGAAGAAAGCTAGCGAGTTAACAGTGCTGATAATATATGTATAAAATAAATTCATAATTTACTTAAAATAATTGACGGGACAACTATGTTTATATATTCACAAAAACATCACGTCAGAAGCAACAACAAAATTGTAAATTTTTATATTGATCTACAAGATTTTGTAACTCAATCTTTTGCGTCTGTATCTTGAATAAAGTCATATAGATCATTGACAGTGGAGTTTTTAGGAATATAACAGGTGATAAATCCCTACTATCATAGTTTGAAGATATGGTTGGCCCATTGGTCACTTTTGGAGACATTAACAAATTGAAAGGCATATGTCATAGCCTAATTGTTTATTCGAGGATTTAACTAAACTCAAATAAGAATGTAACAAGTAAATAGTGGTTCTATCGTCAAAGAGATCTCTTAAAGTAACATCTTTCAAAGGATTCAGAAACAAGGTTCATCTATAGACTTGAGGAATTACTTCACTGGAAGAAGTTCAAGAAATTGATCAAGCCTCAGTGATAAAAATCAAGATTCTGGATTTAATCAAGTGACAGAGATCTCGTCAGGGTATTAGATAATTACAGGGATTTAATCTGAAGAAAATTAAAATTATCAAAGTCAAGACATGAAGAAATGTCACGGAAGTTAGTCACTCATGAACCAGACAGTAAATCGAGTGTCAACATTGAAGTGGTGGAATTGATTCATAAGTTTCGGTAATTTTTAGAAGAATGGTTGGTGTTGAAGAGTAGTATTAATTCTCTATTAATTAATTAAGTCATATAGTTTAATTAAGAAAATAAATTATATCTGCAAAGATTAATTTATTTATTAATTGAATTAATTTATTAATTAATTCTGAATTAATATTATGAATCTTCATAATTGATTTTTGAATTTATATTCAATATTAATTCAGCATGACAATCAATTGAACTGGTATGACAATCTGGATTGTCATACCGAAACTCATACTAGTTCAACAGATTGTCATACCGAAAGTTCTACTAGTTCAGGAGATTGTCATGCTAGTACAACAGATTGTCATGCCGATTGTCATGCTGGTACAACAGATTGTCATGCCGATTGTCATGCTAGTTCAGGAGATTGTCATGCCGATTGTCATGCTAGTTCAATCAATTGTCTTGCCAGTTCAATTCAATTCTGTTGATTGAATTATAAAAGAAACGAAGCAGAACACAATCTCTCTCAACATTACAACAGAAGTCAACCATTTTCAAGAACAAAAGAAAAGCAGAGCTGCAAATATTTTATCTTTCATCTGCTGAATTCAGATCATCAATTTCTAGTTATTTAAGTTAAATCCAAACCACTAGAAATCATTATCTTGTTCTTGTGTAACTATCTAGCGGATCAAAATCCCTAGAACTTAATCTCAAATTGCTTTTAGCATTTGATTCTTTTTATTGTAAAAATAGAAAAAGTTCATGTCGAATTTATTCTAGATTTGTGATAATTAATTTGAGATTAATCCCTTGTAATCGATACCGTTGTTGTAACACCTATCAAGTTTAATAATATTTTTATTTAGCTTGAATTTTGTTTCAATTTTTTATTCCGCACTAAATTCGATTAAATGGTATAGTTTGTATTCAATCCCCCCTTCTACAAACATATTGGGACCTAACAATTGGTATCAGAGCCTTCTGATTAACGAACAAATCAAGATCCTAGACTTTTGTGATTTTTCAACTCCTTGAATTTTTATTTATTCAAAAATTCATAATGACTTCACAAAAAGTTGGAACCGATAAAATTCCACTATTTGATAAAGAAAATGATATTATGTGGAAGAAGAAGATGTTCTTGTTTTTACAAGTGGCAAATCCCAAATATCTGAACTTGTTAAAGAAGGGTCCAAAAATTCTGATTGTTATTGAACCAGAGGTTATAGTAGATGATGTTGTAATTACCAAAGCTAGAACATATGCAAAATATCCTCAGGATTTTACTCATGCTGAAAAGGAAGAAGCCTCCTTGGATGCCAGCCTTCAATTAATTTTAGTTGATTCCCTTGATCCCTTGATGAACAGACATGTGATGAACTGTAAAAATTACAAACATGTGGGAAACTATTGAGGTGATTAATGAAGGCACAGAGGAAGTTAGGGAGAACAAGTTAGAGATCCTAACCTCTGAGTATGAACATTTTAAATCCAATCTGGGAGAAGGAATTATTGAAGTGTTCGAGAGGTACAATGCATTGATCAACAACCTGAACATAAATGGAAAATATTATTCAATCAGGGAGGTCAACAAAAAGTTCCTTTTAACACTGCCAACTCATCTTGAACATAGAATCACTGCCATAAGAGAAGCTAGAGATCTGAGTGAGATTTGTTTGGATAGACTCTATGGTGTGTTAAAAACCTATGAGTTGGAGCAGATTCAGCAGAAGGAAGTCTACGGGAAAGATAGAGTGTTCAGCACATCTACTGCTCTAGTAGCTGAAGGTCAACAACAACAACAACAATCTCAACAGTCAGAGAGAATGGTACAGTATTCCAAGGCTGAGGAAAATTTATTAGTAGCAGAATATGATCCTCCTACTAAAAATCAATCCAGTGATGATTTTTACTCCTTGGAAGAGCTGGAGCAATTGGAAGATGAGTCAATGGCCCAGATTGTCAAGAGATTCTCCAATGTCAGATTCAAGAGAAATCCCAAGTTCAAGTACAAGTCCAACTACAACAGATTCCAGAAAGGTGGATCTTCATCCTCTAACACCAGTAGTGGTGGATACAAAACAGGGATGGTTGATTGGAGCATCATTAGATGCTATAACTGCAATGAGTTGGGACACTTTGCCACAGAATGCAGGAAGCCAAAGCAAGTAAGGAAGAACTCTTATGATTCAAATCAGAAGAGTAACTCTGAAAGGGCTTATCTGGCAAAGGGAAGAAGCTGGGATGATACTGATAGTGAAGATGAAGAAGTAGGGAATCTTGCTCTTATGGCTATTGATGGAAATACTTAATCGTCAAGAAAAGAGGTAAAATTTACTAATGCTGAATTAGTTTATTATCTAGGAGGTTCCTTAGATTGTGCTCATCGTGATAATGAACTGTTAAGTCAGCAGATCAAAGACTTTGAGAAAGAGGTCAATGAATTAAGACTTGTGCACATTAATCAAGACAAATTAAAAGAACAAGTATCTTTTCTAGAGAATAGAGTTAACTGTTATAGACAACTCGAAACTATTCTCAAAGACAAGATCACCGGTCTTGAGACTAAGGTTAAATCTTACTTTAATTCTTGTTCGAAGGCTAAAGAGTTCTACAGTAAGCAAGCTGTTAATCAAGTATCTGGAATAGGTTTTGATTACAATGCTGCTATTGGAGAATTAGGCATAAACTCCCCTCCTCATGTATGTGCTAAAGGTAGGGAAGTACCACATGTGCTTAAGGGTGTTGATAAACCCCTCTATAAAGGATCAATTGCTGAACCATTTGATGAGACCTCCTTTATTATTCAAGAAGAAATACGTGCTGAAGATCGTGCTAATGAGAAGGTTATTTCCAAGCCAAGTGTGTCGAAAGTTCCAGTCAAAGTTTGAAAGCAACTGAGACTAACTCAGATACACATGAGTTGGATAACAAAAATGCCATGTCTACCATGCATAATTTTCATGTTGTTAATCCCTCTCATAAAGTATGTGGTGTTCCTAATTGTATGTCTTGTGCTTTTAATTTGATGTATGCTTATTTTAATGGTAAGCATGTTTCTAGTGATAAGACTACTCCTCGTCAGTATGTGAATAATAGGAAGCATGATAGGTCTAAGACTGCTAGTCCTCCTAAGGCTAGAAAGGAGACATTTGTGCCTAAGCCTAAACAGAAATTTGTTAAGGCTGTTTACAAGTTCAAATGTCCAGTCATTGAGAAAGTTGAGAACATTAAAGTTAAGAATGTTGTTTTGCCTGATAAAGGTCAATTCTACAAGTATTCTGGGCCCCACCAAGTTTGGGTTCTGAAGAAGGTTTAATCCATTTGTGTTGCAGGGCATTAAACAGGTGGAACCGGTAGTGTGGATTCTTGATAGTGGATCGTCAAGACATATTCCCGGAGATAGAGTCCTGCTATCAAATATGGTTGAGAAAGCTGGCCCAGTGGTTACCTTTGGAGATAACAGCAAAGGTTTAACTGAGGGATATGGTTGTTTGCAAGCTGGTAATGTTATCATTGAACTCAAACTTCTTTCAACATTAGTGATCTCTTATTTCATTTAAAATCTTTTGAAATCACTATTGTACATCATCTCTCTCAAAAGATTAAATGTATAATTTTCATTCATTATAGATCTTAAGTACATTTTATCTCTATATTGCCATATGTTCTGTGATACAGATTCAGTCTCCAATGAATTTCTTTCATTGACAGTCATGAGGTTGAAAACCCATAACTTCTATCCCAGACTGTAAAGACAAACACAGAAACAGAACCAACCAACATTCTCTTACCACTAAAATGAAGTATGAATGAGCGTGAGGGAGATAGTGCCTTAGTGCACCACATAAGGAAGGTTTTGAAGTTAACCCAGCAGCTCTGTCTCCTATAAAGATGAGTAGTATTTAAACCGAGACAACTGCTAGCTCCCATACATCTTCTCAAAAAGATGTAATAGATGAAAAGGCACAAAAACAGTTACTAGATTCATCCTCTCAACAGGGTGCGTCTATTGAAATTTGTCTGTCGGCCAGGGTATCCGATGTAGTGTCACCACCTCAAACATAAACAATTCTTGATGCACAAGGAAAGGTTACACACACAAAGGAGGAGTTGATGGAAACAAGAGTTTCGACCAATTTAAGGCCAGATTCGATTGTTCAAGGTTCTTTAATGGACCAATTGCCTTTACAGGTGTTAGGAGAGGATACTAATCCAAAAGCCATATGTCAGTGGTCAGTGTCTTCCTCCCCAGGCTTAAATCCCCTGGATGCATCTGCGGATAGTGGATTTGACGTAGGCGCAGATCGGCAACTTGTTGACAATGATTCAGATATTACCTGATGAGTCACAAGGAAATGTCTTCACAGACATTAGAAGGGAACCTTGATCTTTGTGCTAAATTCTTTTGATCATTGTTTACCTTTCCAGAATTCAAATCTGGAACCCTAAAAGAGAAATTAGCAACTTGTAGATTATGACTCAGATTCATCTGTCGAGTTTAACAAGGATGGGGATTTGTGAACTCCCATTGCACCACCTGTGACCTCCTTAAGGATGCTAAGGTGATTTTCCTTGCAGATACAGCTGAATTTTGGAGCTATGGGAGGAGTGATACACTTGTGAGAATGAGTGTAAACACGAGTGGAGAGAATAGTGAAACACATATGAGGTACACTAAAACAGAATCACACACTCACAGTGAGGAAGAAAGAGAAACTACTTGTTATTTCTTTTCCAACCAAGTGGAATATGAGAACTCCTTCAGACAACGGCATACATTCCTTCTCTAAGGGGGAGATAAAAGTTTAAGTAATAGTTTGGAGGATTCCTCAACTAAGGGGGAGAAATAGCAGGGAGGAAGAAAAAGATCCTACATATGTATACTACACTATACCATTGTTGTTTGTAACTACGGATCCTATTGTACGGGAGAGGTGGTAAACACAAGGTGGTTTCCTAGTAAGGGAAGAAGCTGTTTTCAAAAAAGGGAGTACCATTGGTTTTTATCTGTGGGTCATATTGTACGGGAGATGTGGTAAACGAAGGTGATCTACTTTAAGCAGTTGATTCTCATAGGGGGAGAAGCAAGAGAGATATGCGCTTCTCAACAGGAAATGTGGTTGTACAAAAGAAGATGAAACTACTTGAAGATATGTTCAGTCTAGAGGAACATTTATTTGGAATCTGGAAAATGTTAAATATTATCCAGAACTTTTCTGCTATTTACCTTGCATTTCTGTTTATATCTTTTTCTTATTTGTTAGTTGAGTTATCCTCTAGATATATATTGTTATTGTCTAACAAACAAATAGGGGGAGATTGAAAGGCATATGTCATAGCCTAATTATTTATTCGAGGATTTAACTCAACCCAAATAAGAATGTAACAAGTAAATAGTGGTTCTATCATCAAAGAGATCTCTCAAAGTAACATATGTCAAAGGATTCAGAAACAAGGTTCATCTACAGACTTGAGGAATTACTTCACTGGAAGAAGTTCAAGAAATTGATCAAGCCTCAGTGATATAAATCAAGATTGTGGATTTAATCAAGTGACAGAGATTTCGTCAGGGTATCAGATAATTATAGGGATTTAATCTGAAGAAAATCAAGATTATCAAAGTCAAGACATGAAGAAACGTCACGGAAGTTAGTCACTCATGAACCAGACAGTAAATCGAGTATCAACATTGAAGTGGTGGAATTGATTCATAAGTTTCAGTGATTTTTAGAAGAATGGTTGGTGTTGAAGAGTAGTATTAATTCTCTATTAATTAATTAAGTCATATAGTTTAATTAAGAAAATAAATTATATCTGTAAAGATTAATTTATTTATTAATTGAATTAATTTATTAATTAATTCTGAATTAATATTATGAATTTTCAGAATTGATTTTTGAATTTATATTCAATATTAATTCAGCATGACAATCAATTGAACTGGTATGACAATCTGGATTGTCATACCAAAAGTCATACTAGTTCAACAGATTGTCATACCGAAAGTTCTACTAGTTCAGGAGATTATCATGCTAGTACAATAGATTGTCATGCCAATTGTCATGCTAGTACAACAGATTGTCATGCCGATTGTCATGCTAGTTCAGGAGATTGTCATGCCGATTGTGATGCTAGTTCAACCAATTATCTTGCCAGTTCAATTCAATTCTGTTGATTGAATTATAAAATAAACGAAGCAGAACACAATCTCTCTCAACATTACAACAGAAGTCAACCATTTTCAGGAACAAAAGAAAAGCAGAGCTGCAAATATTTCATCTTTCATCTGCTGAATTCAGATCATCAATTTCTAGTTATTTAAGTTAAATCCAAACCACTAGAAATCATTATCTTGTTCTTGTGTAACTATCTAGCGGATCAAAATCCCTAGAAATTGATCTCAAATTGCTTTTAGCATTTGATTCTTTTTATTGCAAAAATAGAAAAAGTTCATGTCGAATTTATTCTAGATTTGTGATAATTAATTTGAGATTAATCCCTTGTAATCGATACCGTTGTTGTAACACCTTTCAAGTTTAATAATATTTTTATTTAACTTGAATTTTGTTTCAATTTTTTATTCCGCACTAAATTCGATTAAACGGTATAGTTTGTATTCAACCCCCCTCGTTTTACAAACATATTGGGACCTAACACAAATGATTCACAATGGGATATGGCAAGTTGATTTATGGTAATGTTGTACTGATGATGTAGCACTAGTTGTTGGTCTTGAAGTGAACCTTCTCAGTGTCAGCCAATTTACATATAAAGGTTTAAAAGTAATATTTGACAAAGAAGATTGTTCAATCACTAGAAAAAAAACTTGTGAAGTTGCTCTAAAAGGAGTAAGGAAAGGTAGCCTGTTTGTTGCAGATTTAAATGCAGCAAACAAGGATGGAATTTGTTGCTTCTACACCAAAGCATCCAGTGAGCGAAGCAAACTCTGACACAACAAACTCTCTCACCTGAATTACAAAGAAATCAACACCTTGGTGAAAAAGGAATTAGTAAGAGATATGCCAGCTCTGAAATTCGCTCAAGATGAGGTTTGTGAAGCTTGTCAAAAAGAGAAAAAATGAATAGGTTGAGTCATAAGAGCAAAGTTATGAATTCAATAAGTGCTCAATTACAGCTTATTCACATGGACCTGTTTGGACCAGTTAATGTCATGTTTATATCCAGAAAGAAATATGCATTGGTGATGGTGGATGACTCCTCAAGATACACTTGGGTGGAATTTATGCATTTAAAGGATGAAATGCCACACATCATCATTGAAAAAATAAAGAAAATTGAGAAGCAGGCTGAAGATCAAAATTCTGTCAAAAAATTGAGGAGTGATAATGGTACAGAATTCCGAAATGCAATTTTAAGTGAATTCTGCAAAGACAAGGGCAATGTTCAAGAGTTCTCAGCTGCACGAACACCTCAAAAGAATGGTGTGGTTGAAAGGAAGAATAGAACTCTAGTTGAGGCTGCAAGAACAATGTTGCAAGATGCCAATCTGCCAACCAGTTTTTGGAAAGAAGCTGTTAACACTGCATGTTACACTCAAAATAGATATCTAATCAAGAAAAACCTTGGCAAGTCACCCTACTCAATTTTTTCAAAGAGAAAGCCTACTGTAAAGCATCTGCATATGTTTGGAAATAAATTATTTGTGCTCAAAGACAACTCTGAATGTGTTGGAAAATTTGACCCTAAAGTACTTGAAGCTATTTTTTTGATATTAATTGGAAAAGACTACCTATAGAGTCTATGTGCTAGAGCAGAAGAAAATAATGGAAAGCACATATATGACCTTTGATGATGATAAATGTCCAGGCTTGGAATGCCTTGATAAAGATGAAGCTGAAGATTTGAAGTTTGGAAATCTTAATATTGATAGTGATTCTAAAGATGAAGCTGAGGTCAACACAAATAATAGAATGGAGGAAGAATCAAGTCAACCAGTGAACCATGAAAATAAAAATTCATCTCAAGATAGAAGCACACCTGAATTTGGTGGCACAAGCTCAGGGGGAGAAAGAGATTATAGTTCTGCAAGTCATGCCAATAATGAAGAAAATGAAGACAATTCTAGTCAACAAGATCACACCATAAAATGGGATTAGATTCACACAAGAGATGTTATAATTGGTGATCCTAATGCTGGAGTAAGGACTAGAAGTGACACTACAAATGAATGCTTGCATGCATGCTTTCTGTCTCAAATTGAGCCTAAGAAAACTGAGGAAGCTCTACTTGATCCTGACTGGATAACTGCTATGCGAGAAGAGCTAAATCAATTTGAAAGAAATAAAGTTTGAGAATTGGTTCCTGCACCAAAGAACAGAAGTACCATTGGAACAAAATGTGTGTATAGGAATAAAATGGATGTAAATAGAGTTGTGACAAGGAACAAAACAAGAATGGTTGCCAAAGGCTACTCACAAGAAGAAGGAATTGACTATGATGAAACTTTTGCTCCAATTGCAAGACTTGAAGCAATAAGAATCTTTCTTGTATTTGCTACATATTCTAATTTCAAGATGTATCAAATGGATGTGAAAAGTGCATTCCTTAATGGAGAATTGGAAGAAGAAGTCTATGTGCAACAGTCACCTGGTTTTGAAGATCCATAATTTCCAAACTTTTTTTATAAACTGTTAAAGGTTCTCTATGGATTGAAGCAAGCACCTAGAGCATGGTATGACACATTGCCAGAATTTTCAACTTAAACATGGATTAACTAGAGGGACAATTGACAAGACTCTATTCTACAAGCAACATGGTAATGACATTATCCTAGTGCAAATTTATGTGGATGATATCACTTTTTGTTCTAAAAATGAAAAGCTATGTCAAAGATTCTCAAGACTCATGCAGAGTGAATATGAGATGAGCATGTTGGGAGAATTAAGTTACTTCCTTGGCCTTCAAGTTAACCAAAGAAGTGATGAAATCTTTGTAGCGACTGGAAAATTCGTGACTTGATTAAATGTATAATATATAGTTTTGTGCTATAAAGTGTAAGTATGTGGATTATGTGTTGTTATATGAAATATAAATGTTTAAATGAATATTACATTCCAGTTTGGCATGTCAGCTGGTATAAAAGAGTTTGATTGTGTAGCGTAGTTGAAAACGCTCAGCGTCGGGCCGTCAAACAGGACGCGACCCGTTACGCGAAAATGGAATATTAATAAAAAGAGAAAATTTTATGATTGAGTGTATTTCAATATGATTTCTGACATGTGAATGTATGTGGTTACCTGTTAATGTGCATGATTATGTGATCTGGATATTTTTAAATGATTTTAAGGAATTTATTTGAGTTAAATAAGGTGTATTGAACCTTTATTTGTTTATATAAAATTATCCGAGTATGGTCAAGATGTGGAATTTTTTTTATCTCCGAAATAGTCTTAGAAAATTTCTAAAAATGATAAATGAAATTATTCTGTGGTTGGTGTATTTTAAAATGATTTTATCAAGTTATATTTCTATTTTGAGCGCAGCCTTGTAAAATTTATATAAAATAAACCGTACGCTCAAAAATTATTTTTAAAAATATGGTTGGAAAGCTAATTTCAAGATCTATATTCTAAAATTGTTATCCGTGACATTTTCATCTTTTCTGAATAAATTATGTAGTGAACAAATTCATTTTGATAAAAGAAAAGAGAGAGTTATTGATTTTTCTTGAATAAAGAGAGAAGAGGAAGAAGCTTCTTGATTCAAGCGGAAAGACTCTTTTGCCCCTCCACTCTTCTATTTATACTCCTTCCTCCCCACTCTCTTCTTCCTCTTGATTCACTCTTTCTTTCTCTTTACTTTTCTCTCTCTCTCTCTCACTCTCTTTCAAACTCTCTCTCTCTCTCTCTCTCTCTCTCTCTCTCTCTCTCTCTCTCTCTCTCGGCTCTATCTCTCTCCCTCTCTCTCATTTGCAACACCTTATACTACTTAGAATTTAAAGATCTTGCCATCAATCTTCTTCATTTCTAATCCTCTACATATATATCCTTTGCATGTAAGTATTCAAGAAGGTTTTTGCATCATCTTCTCTTGGTTATATCTAAGAAAATACAATTTCTTAGTGTGTAATCATAAGAGAGTATAGTACACTAAATTATCTGTTTCCTGGGCTTTGTTTTGATGATTGGTTCGAAATTTTGTTATTAAAAAGGGGTTTTGATTTTTAAATAGGTTTTGAGTGATGATTTATAATTTGCATGCTTGTTTTGGTGTTAAATCCAATATTGTTTGCAAATCCTTATTTTTAAGTTAGTTTCATTGCATGCATGTAAGGTTTTAATATAACCAAGATATGTTTTGTTTGATTTGGAAAGAAAATGAGTTGAATGATTAAGTTATGGGTTAAGGTGAGTTGGGTTTGTGATTTAAAGCTTTGCATGTCAATATTTATTTATGCATGTGTGTTTTTTTGAAAAACCCGAATAGGTCTTAAATTTAAAAGGGGGTTAAGTTGATTTTGTGGGATTATGTGCTAATTGCTTTAGTTACTATTGATATTCGAAATGAATACTTGGTTGCATGTGTAAATTAGATCTTGCATGTCGAAATAAGTGGTTGCATGCTAGTGGTAAAGGTGATTATAGGGTTTATGAGATTATTGGCTAAGTTAAGAATTAAGAGGATGATTGATATGTCTAATTAGATATAAGTAAGTTAGTATTTTGGTTCGGTTTATTCAAAAGAAAAGGGTTCAAGGATTGTTCTTGTTAGAAATTGATTTAAGATAGTGTTAATTTGTAAATTTAACCTTGCATGTTGAAATTTGATAGTTGCATGTAAGATTAAGTGATTGCATGTGGATTTCTTGATTTGGTTTTATTTGGTTGGTTCAAATTTTTGAATAAAAAGGAAAGGAATGAGTTGTATTGTATCAAGTCATGCGAATTGTGATTGTTTGCTAAGTATATATCTTAAAGTGTAAAGATATATGCTACTAAGTGCTATGTGAGGATTTGTGATTGATTGCCTAAGTATAAGCTTGGTTTATAAAGGTATATTATGTTACGAGTGTATCGCAATGCGTATTATGTGTTTAAGGTCGAATATATCCTTTAAGGATTATCGCGTTAAAGGGAAATCGTTGGACATTCTGAGAAACGTCGGGTATCGAGGAAGTTCCAAATAGGGATTGTTATTTCCGAATGTAGATTCGGATAGTGGAGGCATTCAGGCTAGGAAAGGAAAAGCGATCTTAGGTGGCAGTAGTTTAACTTTCGTTAAACATGAAAGCGATTTGAGGCAAGTAACTCTGCCTTTACTATGATTTGATTACAGAGAGGATATTATAATGTCATGAGAAAGTAGAGAATTGTTACAATGCTTTGTTGATCCTTATGATTAACCTATAGAAACCCTGATATTGTTCCTTGAGATTTTGATTCAATTCATGTTCGAGCCTCAATAGAAATCTTATTGTCTTGATACTTAATACCTTACATTTGTTTCTTGATAACCTTATGAATCCCTGTTTCAAAGATTGTCTTGTAAACTTTCTCTTGTAATAGTTTGATTCTTCGATAATCTATATATCATGTCGTGTATTGATCGTTGGTACTATTTCGATTCCCAAGCTAGCTAGTATATATATTGACTTTCATTTCCTTTAATTCGTTCATTTCTTTCAAATCTTGAATTGAACTTAAGAATGATTTTTGACTTAAAAGAGTCTGAATGATTTCATATTCTTGGTAATGTTAAAATGAACTTAGTCAACCTTTCTTTCTTCCAAAGGTTTTCCAAATTAATTCCTGACGGATTGGATAAAGATGTAAGAGACTAGTGGGACTAGTCCAGTCATGTAAGAGGCTAGCGGGGCTAGTCCAGTTTAAGGCTGAAATTATGCCATAGGTACCATAACGACCAGATGGAGGTCGGTACGGGCTGATCACCCGTATTATATATAAAAGAGATAAGAATTCCAGTCAAGGGTTCCCTATTGTTTTATAAAAGAATAAACGATTACATTCATTTAGCAATTGCTTACTTGTATTGAAATGAATTGAAATAAGTTGAATTGTGACTTCATTTGAATTTTAGATTTTAAGAACCCTGATTCATATCATTGATATCATTACTTCTGATATTGAGATTGATTTCCAAAAATTGAATTGTAACTCTCTTGTCAACTGAGAGACTTGTTGAAATCTTGTTTCTGATTTGTGATGAATGTCGGCTTTCACCTTCTCTTAAACCTTGAATCTCGAAATCCCGAACCTTTCCTCGTTACTTTTGCTCAACCAAAGATAGAAATTTTCCACCTAGAGATAGAAAGTAGAATGCCTCAGAAGTTTGTTTTGATACTGATAATTATTGCATTATAGAGCTGTCATTTAGTTACTTGCTAAGCTTTTTATGCTCATATGTTTTGTGTTAATTTAATCATGGCAGTTAAGCAAGAGGATGGCCATTTTTAGGCGCACTACTCGTAAGAGCGTACCTGGTGGCCCTTACTGAGTTATAGGCTTCTAGATGACAGAGCAGGTAGTTACAGGATGTGTGAGCAACCGCGTAGTTGGAAGGCTTTGTAAAAGATATAATGGGTTATCTATCGGTTCCATGTAGGAATCGATTATATTTAAATTTAATATTATTTTGGGTTGTAATATATATTATTTGGTTGCTAGTTGTAATCTTGTCTCAAACTTAATCATGTTTAGATTCTGTTATTGTTTAATCGGGATTTTATGTCTTAATTATTGATAGTCTAATGGTGTATGGGTCCTCATTTCCTAACCCCGAGATTGAGGGCGTCACAATCTTTATCAGTCAAACCAAGTATATCAAAGATCTGTTAAAGATATTTGGAATGGTGGATTGCTCACATGCATCAACTCCTATGTCTACAGCTACCAAGTTGGATGAAGATAAGAAAGGAAAAATTGTAGACATATTAAGTTACATAGGAATGATTGGATCTTTGATGTACTTAACTGCAAGTAGACCAGACATCATGTTTACAACCTGCCTATGTGCTAGATTTTAAGCAAATAATCACACTTAATGGTTGTCAAGAGGATTTTCAGATATTTGAAGGGAACAACAAACTTGGGATTATGGTATCTTAAGGGAACTATTTTGAAGTTGTTGGATACATATATATAGATTTTGTTGGATGCAGGGTTGACAGAAAGAGCACTAGTGGAAGCTGTCAATTTCTTGGACAAAGACTTGTATCCCGGTACAGTAAGAAACAACAATTTGTGTCAACTTCCACAGCTGAAGCTGAATATATAGTTGTTGAAAGTTGTTGTGCTCAAGTGCTTTGGATTAGAAACCAACTGATGGATTATGGCCTAGTGTTACGTAAGATTCCAATCATGTGTGACAATACTAGTACTATATCTATTGTTTCTAATCCAGATAATCATTCTAGAACTAAGAACATTGATGTAAGGTACTTTTTTATGAGAGAACATGTTGTAAATGGTAATATTGAGCTTATTTTTGTTCCAACAGAAGCTGACATTTTCACTAAACCTTTGGATGAAACAGCCACTAGACTTGTAAGTGAAATTGGTATGTTAAATTCTTCATCTTAAAGGTGTAAACTCAGCTAACTAGTTGTAGCATATTAAACCTGATAAATCAAAATTAATTTGATTCATTTAAGAATTAACTTAAATATGATTTATAAATATTTCAGAATTCTCTATTTATTAATTTTTCAAAAATAAAATTTAACTTGGAATTTTTCTAATTCCAAGAAAAGTTGTCTAAATATTAATTCACATTTTCAATATATGAAATTAATATAAGACAGAGTTGAGAAAGAACAAAAGTATGTAGATAACTAAGTTCTCGATAAGTCTAAATGGGTTCTCGACAGAGTTTTCGATAAGTCTTTTCCATGACATCTCGATGGACTTCTCGATAAGCCTCTTTGTAACTTCTTGATATGTATTGTAGAGATCTCGATATATTTATCGATATGGAGTTCTCTACAAGTTCAAATTTTAGACTTCTCGATAACTCAGAACTGGAATAATTTAGTTAATAAATTATTTCAGTAAAATACTTTTGACACAACATTAATTTTAAATATATATTGATTTATTCAATATTAATTAGAATAATTCATTCTAATAAGGACAAACTAGGTATTTGTACAACATCTCTATAAGTCACTATCTAGTTCTCGATAAGAGTCAAGAAAGTGACATCTCGACATGAGTTCACTATAAGTCATGTGACTTTCTACAAGCTAATACCAACCGTCCATTCTTCATTTCTCGATAAGTCACATCTATATCCTATAAATATCCAGATATCTCGACATAACCCCTCTTTACGCTTTCGAGATCTCAATTGACCCAATTTCTGCAAATTTTTCACATTCTCTATCGTTCCAAGCTTTTTCTCTCTCTACACACTTACCCACTCAAACCCAAACTCTTTCAATGGCTGGCAACGATGTTAGAGCTGTAATCCCCAAGGATAGAACCAATTACCTAGCCTTTGTAGATGCAAACCAAGCACCTGATACCTTCAAGTGTTTTGTTAAATTTATTTTTGATTCATATATGTCAGGGGCTTTTACTGCAAACCATGTGCTTTACCTAGATATATTGAACGAGTTATGGAACACTGCACTTATCAACACTATTGTTCATGATAATCAAGCTGTATCCTTGGTGGTGAACTACACAATTTAGAGTGTAGCTATGGAATTCAAGGTTGATGACATCAACAAAGCCTTGGGTATTTCTACAGACAACATGGTAGAGGCACCAATAACACAGGAACTGGATGAGTACATGGACTTCATAAACTATAGTGAGAAGATTGATATGGTCGGGTTGAACAAGAAGAACCTGAGGAGAGAATGGTCCTATGTGTTTGACTCTATCATAAGGGAATTCACATGCAGGAAGACTGGCTATGACAACATCTCCAGTACGGTACAGAAGTTGGTGTATTCCATGGCCTACAACAGACACCTCAATATTGGAAGCTTGATCCTGGAAGAACTGAGCACAAGGATAACAATGTATTTGGTAAGTAGAGGTAAAGAAATTTTCTTTCCTAGATTTATAATGTCCACTTTAAATCATAAAGTAGCTAACATTCAAATGCTAGATGGTATAAATAGAAATCAAATAGGCATTTATAAACAGGTGTTCAAAAATTCTATTTGGCTCACTAATTACAAAGAATCAGGTAAAGGTAACTTTAAATGTCACTGACTTCATGTTAGAGAAATTTAGAACTTACCATTATTCTATATCTGATATGAGATCAAGTGTAATATCTAGTTCAGTTATGGCCTCTGCACCTGTAGAAGAACCCATACAGGATAGCACATGGGGGCCTTCTACAACTGAGACCTTTTCTTCAAAACCATTAGATGCTAGGAAACCAACTGCTTCATCCTCTCAAAAGGATGGAGTCTGTAAAAAAAAGAAAGCAAACACCTTTAGTAGTTATCACTGAGAGTGCTGATGACCAAACACAAACTAAGTCTCCCTTGGTCAGAAAACCAAAGAAGCAAAGGAAGGTTGAGTTAACTACTCAAATGACTACCTTTGCATCTTCTCAAAAACATACAGTTGTAACATAGGGGAAAAACAGACTCTAGTGGCACCTTCTCAACAAGGTGTCACTATTGAAACAAGCATTCTCCCTGATGTACTTTATAAAGAGTCTTCACCCCCTCTTGGGCACTCTTAAGAGGGTGAAATATGTCAAATGGTTGGCACACACATTGAGAGCACATCAATTAAAACTTCCTCATCCATTCAGGGGGAGTTTCCAACACTCATTCCTAAGCTTACTCACCTCATTTCTCAAATTTCTTCATCTTTTAATGAGGGGCTTGAATATTCTTCTCAAGGCTTGCCAAAATCAAGTGTCACAGTTCATGAAACTGTGCTCACCACTCAGGCACAAAATTTAGATGGTGAGAGGCTAAATGTTGAGGTAGATCTTGATGATACCATCACAAACACATGGGTTTCATCAGTTTTTACTGAAGACCCTGTGCAGGTTATAAATGCACTTTCATGTGCACAACTGTTTTCACAAACTGAAAGGTTTGAGGGAGCTACTCAAATCCTCTCCAATTCAATTGGAGGTTTCTCATGTAGAAACAATTCTCCTCACAACTTTAGCGGAAATTACATTGTCAATTGAAGGTAGGAGCTCAATTGCCAATGATCCAGCTATATGGGAGGCAAGTACACAAGCACATTCAAGTGCCCGTCCCTTGCAAGAGGGAAAAGAGTTCGAGGCCATGGTACATGACAATAACCTGTTAAATCTCCTCCAATTCCAATGGAGGTTCACTCTACTAGTGAGAAACACACTGTAATATCCAGGACATAGGTGTAATTATTTTTATTAATAAATTATTATTGTGTGATTATTATGTGAATTTTGGTGAATTATCTGATGATTGACAATAATATTTAGATGTTTATATGTGATAAGATATACGTATTTTAATTTTATTATGTCCAGAATAAAATATAGATAATTGTGATATTTTTCTGGTAATATTTGGATCGTTATATGATTTTAAAATAATTTATGAATTTATTAATTATTTTCTGTATAATTACAAAATTGTTTTATAAAACCTACAATCGTCCAAATTCAACCGTTTTTATGTTTTTACAACCCGAAACTCTTCGGAAAACTCCTTCCTAACCCAATCTGAATATTTCGGACATTTTCTGTGTTTTGACTTTTTCAATCTGGATTACGATTTGACCCGTACGCGTCCCGGCTCAAAATTTTCGATACGATAATCGTTTTGATCGATCAATAAAACATGTATTCTCGAGAGGTGGGATATTATTACATTATTTTCGTATAAAGTGTTTTATAAGAAGCCCAATTTGGATAATTATCCAATACGGGTATCAAATCGGATCATTTTTGCAGTTACTTAGCGCTAAGTAACTTATTTTTCGATCCAATACGATCCAACGCGTATTAATATTCCATAAATATAAATAGCCTATTTCTTATTTCATTTTATTCGTATAATCATAATCAACCAGTAAAAACCGATAAATTACAGAGAAAAACCTGTTAAATCGTTACGTTCTTGAGAATCAGAACCAATAACGAAAACGTTATCGAACTCCGAATCAAGCGTGCCATATACCGAATCGAAACTCTTGAAAAGTTCTTTCATAATCAATCATCCATTTCAGTGCAGAAATCAAGGTGATTTTATTATTTAATTATTTTAACCCAAATTAATTAATGATTAAAAAAGGAATTTTTGATGTTGATGTTATTTATGTGATTTGATGCTTAAATATTGTAGTTAATTTTGTCCTCATCATTTTGGTATATTATATGACTGATTGAAGTTCAATAACATCTTCAAATTGTTGTTTGATTCTCGAATTAAAGAACTAGGGTTTATGTTAGGTCACACAACACTGTAGAAGGGGGTTGAATATAGTGTAAAATATAATCAAATCGATTTAGAACACAAGTAACAGAAAACAGATGTATTTGATATAATAAACTCTGTTACAATGGAACTGTCCTCTCTTAGTGATGAACAAATATCACGAGAGCTGCTAGGTTATAATGTATGATCTTCTCGATGATCGTAACACTTATAGTGTAAACATATGTCTGTGTTTATATAGACACACAATTACAAGATAACTTCTAATTGATATGGAATATAATTCTGTCTCCTAAAATATATCAATCAGATATCTTATACAATTCTTCTAGTCCTCTAACTCTTTTCATGCATATCTTCTTCTGTATTAGTCTCGATCTTCTTTCCTGTAAATCAGCTAATTCCTTCCTTAACTGTTAGTCCTCCAGTACTTAAGTTCTAATATCCATCTTCTGATAATTTAAGTCCTGATATCCTTAAGTCCTGACTTCCAGTAAGTCTTGATTCCAGTAAGAACTGATATTTCCTGTTTGTTAAGATCTGAAAACTAAACATGAAACATATTAGACATGACATCTCAAATATATCCAATAATCTCCTTCAACATGTAAATTATGCAAAAATGTACAAGTTAATAGATTTGATGATGTCAAAAATATTTTAAGTTCAAATGCAATAAGAGTTTAATAAGACTATTAATTACAACTTACAAAACATCCAGCTTTACCAACATCACTGAATCAATCTGAATCCATAATGATTCTTAACAAAATCATTTATCAGATTATCTTCAGCATTACTCAGAACTTCAGCTAACTGTGCTTTGACCTGCATCAGTTCTTCTTCTTTACTATCATCAATTTGATAAATTGATGTTCTGGGAGCTTGAATGGATGTTCTTTCAAGTCCATCACCAAGTCTGATAACCTTAGGATGTGAAGAGTTTTCATTATAACATAAGCATCTTCCTTTCATAATAACTTCCACCTTAGCAGAATTCTTCAGCATAGGAATTTCTCTTCCATCACCTTCAATAATCATTGGAATATAATGAGAAGTCTTTGTACCAGAGATTCTGAATAGATCTCTTATAGCCTTCAAAATGTATTCTGACCATTTTCTTGTAATATCAGATTTTACTTCCAGAAGATAGTGAATATGTTGAAGCTCTCTGACAGACTTCTTTAGTACATCTGTATCAGCTAGTCTATAAGTCCTTCCATCATTGAGAAATAAGATCAATTTCTCTTTTAGATTCTCTTTGTCATGAACATCTATCATAATTTGAGCAGACAACACCTTGTCAAGGTGCCTTTGTTTGATTTGTTCATATGGTTTTTCTGTCAACATGAAAGGATCTCTTAGAGTAACCTCTACTCCTGTTTGAATCTTCTCTTCGTCGGAACCTAATCCAGCTCTATCTCTAGGTTGCTTGGCTCTCAACCCAAATGTAGCGAGTTGATTAATCATGAGACTGGATTTTGGTTCAATTGGAGTAGCTTTCTTCCATAACAGCTTCTTCTTATCAGCAATTGTCATTTTCTTCAAATCAACTTGAGCATCGTCAGTAGTTGATGTCTTGATAGCTTGATCAGAATTTGCTGTTTCTTCTGTACCTTGCTGTCCTTTATTCAGAATAACAACTTGAGCAGTGTCAGAGGTTGTTTTAGATTCTTCAATTATCTTTCTTCTTTTTAGAATTTGAACAGTTTCATCTTTAACAAGATTATCATCAGTTACCTGAACCATTTTGCACACTGGTTTCATCAGATCTTGAGAAGTTTTCAAGTCCAATGGCTTGGTTGGTTCATCAAATTTTCCTTTCCCTTTGTATTTGGGATCACACTCAGTCTGTGATCTAGTCTTGAACTTTGAAGTTTCAGAATTTGACTTTTCCTTGATCACAATACCTTTTTCCTTAGGCCTTGGAGGTTTCTTTGCATCAGAAGCTTTAGACTTAAGATTTGTCTTCTCAGCAAATTTACTTCTTCCTCCTTGAGAGTTTTTAAATTCATTCCTGGATTGTGTTTCAGAAATAATCTTCTAGTTATCTCCTCATTAAGTTTCTGGATTTTAGGATTTTTGTAATAAACAGTAGTCTGCTTCCCTTTTAACTTCAGAGTTTGCAAAAACTTCTGAGAGTCTTCAGATCCTGACTGAATCAGAATATCAGAAATTGACATCAGACTTTGTTTATCAGCACTTGACTTCAGTCTTTGAGCATTCACAGCATCAGAACTTGACTTGTTCTGAATAGAAGATTTTCCTTGAACTTTTCTTTGACCTCTGCTCTTTTTAGAGTTTCCCTGGTCATCACCTTTATCATCCTTTTTCTTCAGTTCATAAGTAGGTGAGCATTTGGACTTAACTACCTTCTCCCCCTTTTGGCATCATCAGGAAGTAATAGAGAAAGAAGAAGTTCAACTGAAGATTGGATTTCATCCAATTGAGCTTTCTGAGAAGCTTGATTAGCCAGGACCTCAGCAATTTGGGCCTATTGCTCCTCTTGAGTTTTCTCAATGGCTTCAACTTTTTCAGATTTAGGTCTGATATACCTGTTCTAATCAAGCTTGAGCTGTAGATCGAGCTTATCAGCTTTTTCTCTGAGTGTATCAACCTTTTCATGAGTATAAGTATGCAGAACTTGAAGATGTTTTGTAGACAGAGCTGTGATCTTTAGTTGTGTCTTAAAATCAGCATTTGTGAGCAACTCATCATCTTTTGCAATATGCTCTATCAGAACTTTAGAACATGGAATAAAATCTGATTCATTCCACTTCTTGGTCCACTTAACACCTCTGTGAGTATCCTCCCAAGGAATAGGTGCTTCCTTTTCAACAAATATCTTCACCAATTCTTCCTTTCCCAGACTAGGAACTAGATACTCAACAGAAATACTGTCATCATAACTTGAGGAAGACTCATGCTGTTCTGATAGCTCAACAGTGTTTGAAGCAACTGGAGATTCAGGAATAATATCATCTAAATTCTGAGGATCAGAATTTATCTCCAGAGCTGGTGTTTTTGATGTAGATGGAGCTTCCATTTAAAGAACTTCAGGTATATTCAAATTATGAATATCTATTTCAGAACTTTCAGTTGTTATTTAGCATCATCTATAGCTTTAATAGGAGAGACAGGAGGGGTAACAACTGTATCATTTGCAGTGTCTTTGGCTTGAGCTGGAAGGGCTTCAATGATAACTGGTTCTTGTGAGATCAGAGATTCCTCATCCCCTTCCTCAGCTTCTTCAGTATCTTTTGATGGAGCCTTAGCCAAATACCTCATAGCCTTCATTTTTTTCAATCTTCTTGCCAAAGAAGGAGTTGCTTCAGCAGCAACAGAACTTACAGATTTCTTTCTTTTCAAAGTATCAGAACTTTGAGCTGCTATTTTTTCTGAAAAGTAACATTCTCAGCTACATCTGTCACAGGTTCAGATGCATGAACTCGTGCTTCAATTGTTTCATCTTCACTCTCAGACTCATCTCTGAGAATCATCTTCCTTCTCTTTTGTGGAGGTTGAGGAACAAACTTTGTCCTCTTAGAAGGTTTGGAAGATGAAGGTCTGGTTGTTTGTGCTGATGGTTGAGAAGTTGGAGGTGTTTGTGTAGAGGTGGTAGGTGCTGACGGTTGAGGTTCTGATGATTGAACATCAGGATATAGTGCAGTGTATTTAACTGGATCATAGGTTATTAAGGCCTGTTTGAAAGATAAAGGAACTCGGAGGGGTCTTAACACAACCTTCTTATTTTTAATAGATAATAAGTCATTAAAAGCTCTTTCAGCTAGTCTGAATGATGGAATTAATTCACTAGCTGATTGGGGCTTATCATCACAAAAAAAACTATAAATAAGCTGACAGAATCTAGCAAAATAGACAGTATTCCTATCTTCTGTCATCCTATCCCCAATGAAACCTAACACAGTACTTGCATAATCAAAATCAGTTTGATTAATGAGAGCATACCCGATTTGTTGACTGAATATAGGGATGGCATCAAAGTTAGAACATTTGTTGGCAAAAGCCTTGGTGATACAGTCAAAGAAGAAACTCCATTCCCTCCTTATGTAAGGTCTCTTCAATTGACCCAGCTTTGCCAATGTCTTTTCATACCCCAGACTGGCCATCATATTTTGAAGAATGGGCTCCTCAACAGATGTATAGGCTCTATTTTCAGGCAACTGAAGTGCTTGGCGTACTGTAGCCAAGGGTACGATATGATCATCCTCCCCTGTTGTAAAGATAATACTTGGAGACCCTTGAGCACCACCATCATCATATACTCCACTTCTTCAGAACTCCAGCACTTGAGTTCCAGACACTGCATCAGGTTGGGTCAGAGCGAACCCAATATCAGAATTAGCGAGAAAATCCTGAATGAAGTGAAGTTTCGATGGAGCTTCAGCCTTACTAAGAATGGCAGAGTAGTTGTTAGGAACAAACTTAGCTCCATTGATAATCACGTCTTTTGGTGCCATCTCTGTAAGAAATTAAGTGAGAAAGAGGGTGTTTGCAAAGTGTTTGTTAAAAGTCTTGAAAGAAAACGTTTCAGAGAATATTAGAAAGAGAGAGAATAAAAGAGATAAGAATAGAAAAGTAAGTAAAAGATTAGAAAATCTTTTAACTCCCATATATATACTCTCTCCACTCAACAGTTATATTTTTGAAGCATGGGATACACTTTACACCTGGCAACGTGTGAACAGTCAATAAACGGTTCGAGCAGGAGTTAATGGGCACGTAAAATAGGCAATAATTATCGTGCACATGCAGTTTTTCAGGACATACACGTTTACCTCTAACCCAAAATGATTATGACTATTTTTATCTTACCCAAATATATTCTGATTTAAATATGACTGTTTCAGATTTTACCACAAATAAGTCAAGTAAAGAATAATGCCACGTAAGCATCAAGGATTCTATCAGGATTTATTATCATATTTAACTTATATTAGATGTTAACAGTCATCAGAACATGGCTTCTGAACTCAAAAAGTGAATATCTTGTTCTGTAATTCTTCATACAAATACTGACTTGTTTTCTTCAGAGTTTAATCATCAGAACTTCCATCAGAACTTGTCCTCAGAATTTATGCAAATGACACTTAACTATTTGTCACAACAACTTAATCACCACAGTATTTTCATCATTCATATAGAGTGAAAGTATGTGTGCAGTCAGCAAAATATCAAATAAAGATTAAAGTTTGATAAACTTCAGTACATCTTAGAAATAAGGCATAACTGAGAAAAATGCTTAAAATCTGTCATCAGCCATGAAGTCTACTATAGAACAAATTTATGCAAGAGTCCACCTCAACTGTTTGTGCTCATTTTATGCATCTTTTGAAATTCCTTTTTACAGTGGCTTCTCAGTGTAAGTTAGTCACGACTGCTTATCAGAATTTATGCTGTTATCAGAGTATTTCTCCAGTAATCATAGAGTGTGAAAATTTACCAAGAAATTTTTTTGCTTTTCTACTGCATATTACTTAATACCAGCAATGCATTTGGGTCTTCCCTTTCACATATTTACTCTATATCTCAAAGGAGTACCTGACTTTTATTCTTTTCTTTTCTTTGATTTTGATAAGTGAGGCTTATCAGCACTTAGTTCATTCTTAAGATTTACTGACATTTGAATTTGACAGATAAGAAACAAGAATCTAGTTTGTGACTTAGTAATAAGATACACAAAGTAAACTTGACTAAGCTCAATATCAGAATCTTCTTATGTTAATGAGTTTCCACATAAACAACTAATTCAAACATGGGATTTCTAGTATGTTAAAGACAAGACTACTAGATCAGCATCTAGCACAGTTATCCTCATTAGATTGAATAGTCACAGAACATTCATAACACTTATCAGAGTATATAGATCCACATCAAATAACAATCAGCATTTAATGAATTTTCAAATTAAGCACAGATTACATATAGAGAATACAATCTGTAAACACTGATCATAAAGTCTGATGCATGAGAATAAAAACTAAGCAGATTTAGAGAAAGAACCTGAAACCATTCCAAGTTCATTTACCAATCCTATTAAAGTAGCTTCACATAGGGGTTTTGTGAAGATATCTGCTAGTTGTTGATCTGTTGGAACAAAATGCAATTTCACTATACCTTCATCCACTTGTTCCCTTATAAAATGGTACCTAATGTTGATGTGCTTTGTCATTGAATGTTGAACTAGATTACCCGTCATAGCAATTGCACTTTGATTATCACAGTAAATAGGGATTTTAGAAAATTCTAACCCAGAATCCAGTAACTGATTCTTCATCCAAAGAATCTGTGCACAACAGCTTCCTGCAGTAATATATTCTGCTTCTGTAGTTGATGTGAAAATTACTTTTGTTTCTTGCTAAACCAAGAAACCAATCTGCCTCCAAGAAATTGGCAGCTTCTACTAGTGCTTTTCCTGTCTATTTTGCATCCTGCAAAATCTGCATCTGAGTAACCAATTAGCTTAAAATCTGACTCCCTAGGATACCACAATCCTAGATCAGCTGTACCCTTAAGGTACTTGAAAATTTTTTTCACAGTTATTAAGTGAGGTTCTCTTGGATCAGCCAGAAATCTTGCACAAAGACAGGTAGCATACATAATATCAGGTCTACTTGCAGTTAGATAGAGTAAGGAGCCAATCATACCTCTATAGTTAGTAATATCTACTGATTTATCAGTATCCTTATCTAACTTGGTTGCAGTGGCCATGGGAGCGGATGCAGTTGAACAATCTTGCATTCCAAATTTCTTCAGTAAATCACTGGTGTACTTGGATTGACAGATAAAAGTGCCTTCTTCATTTTCCTTGACTTGAAGGCCCAGAAAATAGCTGAGTTCTTCCATCATACTCATTTGATATCTTGACTGCATTAGCTTTGCAAACTTCTCAAAAAGTTTAGAATTTGTAGAACCAAATATGATATCATGAACATATATCTGAACCAAAAGTAAGTTCTTTCCATGGTTGAGGTAGATTAAAGTTTTGTCAATTGTGCCTCTTGAAATCCACTTTCCAGAAGGAATTGAGCTAAAGTCTCATACCATGCTCTTGGAGCTTGCTTAAGGCCATAAAGTGTTTTGTCAAGCCTGTAGACATGATTGGAAAATTTAAGATCTACAAAGTCTGGAGGTTGTTCAACATATACCTCTTCTTCCAATTCCCCATTGAGAAAAGCACTTTTTACATCCATTTGAAAGACTTTAAACTTCTTATGAGCAGCATAAGCCAAAAAGATCCTTATGGCTTCTAATCTAGTAACTGGTGCAAATATTTCATCATAATCAATAACCACTTATTGAGAGTAGCCTTTAGCAACCAGTCTTTCTTTATTCCTTGTAATTATGCTATCACTGTCAGTTTTATTTCTGAATACCCATTTTGAGCCTACAATAGATCTGTTCTTTGGTCTTGGCACTAGGGTCCAGACTTTATTTCTTTAAAATTCATTTCATTCAGGATCTCCAATGATTAAATCAGGTATGTGTGCTTTAGTCCATTTCCTTGCAGATGGAAGTTGATCTCTAGAACTGGATCCTCCCCCATGATCCATGCTGTCTCCATCAGCATTTTCTGATGCTCCCCCTGTAGTTATGCTCTCTGAGATTTCAGAATTTGAGTTTGATTTTTCAGGAGTTGAAGAATCAGAGCTTCCATAATTATCAGTACTTGGCTCATCAGAACTAGATGAATCAGAACTTGAAGAGTCAGTGACAGGTTCTGATGCTTCTCGAGAGTATTGAGATGTGGTAGGATCTTCAGCTTGCTCCCCCTGGACAGGTGCATTTTCCTTTGGAGTTGTTATCATAGTTTCAATGACATCAGAACTTAATCTAGTAGAACTTACAGGATCAGGATTTAAGTCATCAGAATTTCCAGAATCAGAATTTAAATCTTCATTCTCAAATCTCAGCTGATCATGATCATCAAAATCTTCAAGTCCAGTAATCTTCTTATCATCAAAAGAGACATTGATAAATTCCATGACAACCCTTGTTCTTAAATTGTAGACTCTGAAGGCTTTTGTGGAAAGTGGATGTCCCACAAAAATTCCTTCATCAGCTTTTAGATCAAATTTTGACAGCTGTTCATGATGAGTCTTAAGAACAAAATACTTGTAACCAAATACGTGCTTTTTGGCTTCTCTTTCTTCACCATCTCATATGGTGTTTTTCCATGCTTGTTTATGAGTGTAGCATTTTGAGTAAAACAAGCAGTCTGCACAGCTTCAGCCCAAAAATAGGTTGGCAACTTTGCTTCATCAAGCATAATTCGTGCAACTTCAATCAGAGTCCTGTTCTTTCTTTCTACAACTCCATTTTGCTGTGGAGTTCCAGGTGCAGAAAATTCCTGATTGATTCCATGCTCTTTGCAGAACTCTTCCATAATCAAATTCTTGAACTCAGGGCCATTATCACTCCTTATTATTTTAATGGAATCTTTGACCAACTTATCCAGTTGTCTGACATGATCAGTTAGAGTAAATACAGTTTCATTCTTCTTGTGCAAGAAGTACACCCAAGTGTACCTTGTGAACTCATCCACTATAACCATAGCATATTTCTTCTTTGCAATAGATATGACATTGACTGGACCAAATAGATCAACATGCAATAAGTGATAAGGCTCAAGAATTGATGACTCAGTTTTGCTCTTGAAAGAAGATTTTTTTTGTTTTACCTTCTGACATGAATCACAAAGGCCATCAGGAGCAAATACTATTTTTGGCAGTCCTCTCACAAGATCTTTCTTAACAAGCTCATTTATATTGTTGAAATTTAAATGAGAGAGTTTTTTGTGCCAATTCCAGCTTTCTTCAATTGATGCTCTACTCAATACACAGATAGCAGTACCATTAGTACTTGTTGAAAGTCTGGCTTCATAAATGTTACCATGCCTGTAATCTTTCAGAACTACTTTGCTTGTAGAATTACTTATAACTTCATAGTGTTCTTCAAAGAACTACTTTGACTTATACTCAACAGATTGTGTTTAAGTCCTGAGACTAGAGCTACTGATTCAATGATGACATTCCCAAGATTGATCTTGCCATATCCCAGAGTTTTTCCAATGTTGCCATCTCCATAAGAAACTCATGGGCCAGCTTTCTCCACAAAATCTGATAGCAGGGCTTTATTTCCAGTCATATGTCCTGAACATCCACTATCCATAACTAGGATGTTTTTCCTATTGCCATGCAATCACAAAGACCACTAATGGTTATTTTTAAGGACCCAGACTTGCTTGGATCCTTTGGCCTTATTAAGTTTGTTAACATTTGCAGCGGATTTAACATCAGAGTTTATGCTAATAATTTTCTCATCAGATTTTATAGTATCATACTTTGCATCATACTTTACACTAGAGGGAATTAAAGCAACTTTCTTCAAAGAAGGTTTTATCTGATAATAATCATAGTACAAACTATGATATTCCTTACAAGGATAAATGGAATGCCATATACTACCACAATGAAAACAAGAATTTTGTGGCTTAAACCTAACAGACTGACTCTTAACTCCTGACTTAGGAGGTAAAGAGTTTATATTCTTATTCTTCCTACAAAAAGAAGCAAGATGGTTAGAGTTTCCACAGTTATAGCATTTCTTTCTAGGAGCATTAGGAACAGGCATATAATTGTTGCTTTTATTCACACCTTCCTTTCCATTCCTATTTTTCCTAGCTTCCTTTACCTTTTTCACACTGGTAATTTCTTTCAGCTTATGTTTAAGCTGCTTCTTTGTCATTAAGCCTATGTTAACTTCAGTTAGTTTATCCTGTTCTAATTTGTCAAAAGTTGACTTTACTATCACTTCTGTCTCAATATCTTTCATCTTTTCAGAATCAAACTTTACAGTTTTAGCTACAAATTTATTAGGATTTACCTTTGGCTTAGTAGTCTGTTTAACAATAATTGGCTTAACTTGTTTAGTTCCTTTTTCACTTTTATCATCTCCATAACCTAAGCCCTCTTTCCACTTTCCACTACTTAGTATATCCTGAGTTGCTCTACCCGAGTTAGTCCAAGTCCTGATAATCTCTCTCTCTTTTTCTAACTCAGTTTTTAGAGATTTATTCATTTTCAACAATTTATCTCTAACATAAAAGGCATCATCTCTTTCTTTCTGAGTTTGATGGAACATGACTAACTATTTTTCTAAATAATCATTCCTCTTTTTAAAGCAAGATTTTCAGAAGTTAATCTTTCACACGTTAAAGTTTGATCTCTGTAACTAATAATCTCAACTCAGTAATATCATCAGTATGAAAGGCATAAGTTGTTTGAGGTACCTTTAACTCAGCAGCATCAGAATTGCTATCAGCATTTCCCATTAAGGCATAGTTCTCCTCATCTTCAGAATCTGAAGGGTCTGTCCAGCTTTCCTACTTTGTGATAAGAGCCTTGCCTTTGTCACTCTTTCCTTTCTTGCATTCAGGAGATATGTGGCCTTTCTCACCACAATTGTAGCATTTGACATTTGAGTAATCTCCTCTTTCAGACTTTCCTCCTTTGCCTTCAGATTTTCTGAAGCCCTTCTTATAAGAACTTCTACCTTTCCTGGAAAACTTCTTTCCCTTTCTGAATTTCCTGTAGGCTATCTTTGTGATACCCTTCACCATAAGAGCACACATCTTCATCATCTCCTCATCAGCATCTACTTCAGGTAGACTTTCAGTTTCTGAATCATCATCATCAGAACTTGATGATTCTAAATCAGATTTTATGATGAGAGCCTTTCCTTTGCCTTTCTTTGAGACATCCACTTTGGGGAATTCCTCCTTAGCATTAAGAGCAATTGTCCTTGACTTTCTCCCATGTCTCTTGCCTCTTTGATCCATCTCAAGTTCATAATTCTTGAGCATACCATAAATTTCATCAAGAGCATAGTTGTCTCTTATAATAGTAGCTTTCAAATCCCAACTTTCAGGAAGAGCTAAAAGGAATTTTAGATTTGAATCTTCAATATCATATTCCTTGTCCACCAGTGACAGATCATTCAAGAGTTTGACAAACCTGTAATATAAGTCAGTTAATGACTCATCACTTTTTGAGTCAAAGTGCTCATATTCTTGAGTAAGTATAGTCCTCCTGTTTTTCTTGATAGCATCAGTTCCCTGACACCTTATTTCCAAAGCATCCCATATCTCCTTTGAAGTCTTGCATTGAATTACCCGGTTTGTGTGACGGCCTCAACCCCAGGGTCAGGAGTTGGCGTCATCAATAACAACAATAACAACATAATATAATCCAACTCAACATTATTATATATACACAACCCCTTTTTCCAAGATCTTTTCCAGGTTTAAGTATGACTTAGGTTACAACCATCACAAAACCAACTTGCTAAAGACAATCCAAACAATACTATCTCTGATTAGCAACTCACAAACCCGCCTGGGTCCAACACAACTATCTCAGAGGAGCCTGACACGGAAGGAACTGGAACTCTGCCCCGACTACCACTAAAGAATCTCCTAGGCATCTGCAATACATATATAAAACATTTTGCAAGGGTGAGCAATCAATTGCTCAGCAGTACCTCTATATGAATAATAATCAAAAATAGTTTATGATAAACAATTATAGGAAAAGAATTCATAACTTGCTAGAAAACAAGTAAAACATATGTGAACTGGATATCAAAACTAGCATGCTCTGTAAAACCAAATCATTAGTTGTGTGTTGTGCATAAATACCAAATTTCAATTTTAGCATGCATCTTTCATTTTCAAATCTTCCGTCCCATCGCAGGATCCATAAAACCATTTGTCCCGTTACGGGGACCCAAAATCATTTGTTCCGTTATGAGATCCATAAAACTTGTCCCATCACAGGACCTATAAAACTTGTTCCTCTCCAAGAACCTCAAAATTACTTGTTTCATTACTGGAACCACAAAATCATCTGTTCCGTTGTGGGAACCACTAAATCACAATCAGATATATATTGGATGTTATCTAGGGACGGCTGATCAGGCCTCCACACAAATTATCTAGGATAGTTGGCTGGGCTATCACACAAAATGTCTAGGAAAGCTTATCGGGCTTTCACACAAAATCACCGGATCTGTAGAGACTAGCTAGGTCTCTGATTAACTATGCTGGACTAATCGGTTATGTAATGCGCGCAACCGAATTAGCCACTTACGCAATGTTATCCAATATCTGATTCGTTTGATCCAGTTTCATAATCACTTTTACCTATCTCTTGTTAAAATCAATTTTGTTACAGCACACTATTCAAAACCTCTGTTCCATTTTTAATCACACTTTAGAGATAGGTATTTTCAAAAGTTACTTTTCCCCAAAAACATATATTTAGCAACATTTTCAAACATAGGGGATACGTAACTTAAAACGATCTGTTCCACTATGAGAATAAAATAACAGTATATTCATATATGCTGAACCATAAAGATATAGTCAGGGGTACTTGCTTTGCAGAGCTTTAAAAATAATATCGATTGACCTTGAGCCGACACGGACGCTGAGGCTTTAACGTCTAATCACTAGATTACCCTGGATTCGACTTCAACACTCAGGTCCTTCGATTGGAACCTTACTGAGCTCATCGACTGTCCACTAGGCTATCCAACGCCAACTCTTGGGCTTTCCGACTCGCACCTATAAAGTCGAAATACCCTAATTTAGACCTTCGATTATGCTTGACATATCCTCGCTAACAACCTACCCGAACGTTAACAAAACCCGACTCGTAATACTTCATATAATAATACACGTATCAATTAGGGTTCACGTCTTCGAAAGTCGGTTCGGTGTTCGTTTTCAAAAAATAGGTATATTTATCCTTTTATGAAATTAGGGTTATCGATTTTCGTAAAGTATTTCATCACAACACATAATCAGATTTCGTATAAGGTACATTAATATAACCGATCAACGTTCCGATAGTCATTGAGTACGACCTCGTATTCCCGTAATTTAATTTTCCGGAAATCGGGCAGCACCTTCTTTGATTATCGGCTAACCCGTTGAACGTCCCGACGTCAAATCAATCACAACCAATTCAAACCAACCACAATACAATTACCAACCACCGATTCCAGTCAACACTGACAATTCGCAATTTCACAAACACCAATTAAATACACTTATTATTCGTTATTATCCGGATTTTTATGTCTTAACTCGCATTTTATAATTTTATTTGTAATTTGCATTTTAAATCGTATTTTGTATTTTAAATTGTAGGACTCAGAAATGATTCATCACCGTCCACCGTCGGCTCGCCGAAGCTCATCGCCGACGGCGGTAAAAATTCGTGGGTACCCGACAAATCCAGGTTTCCGACACGAGTTTTACCGATTAAAATATTCTCGTAAATAATTAATTTCAGAAATCTCAGGGATTTACTCGAATCTTACTAAAATAATTGGAATTAATATGATATTTATTCGAAATTTTCAGAAAAAAATATCCAAGTGATCCAATCAAAAATCCATTCGAACAAATATAACCAAAGTCAGTAAATCCTGAACTAAAAACAACATAGCAACAGAATACAAGCTGCGTGAAGGACACGCGCCCCGTCACCCAGCTGGAAAACAACCCGGCGGCGACCGGAGCAAAAATCAGAATCGGAAAAACACAACACAGCAGGAGGCAACCCAGTTATTTACTACCACCGAACCATCTCCTACACACATATATATGTATGGTAGAAAGAATAAATCAGGACAGTAATTTACCAAAACAATTAACAGGCGGAACTCGAGCAAAGATAGCCGGAAGAAAGGAGGATCGAGAGGGAGAAAGAGAGATTACAGAGAGTAGACAAGAGATATCGAGAGAGGTGAGAGCGAGAGAATTGAGAGAGACTGCAAATGGGGAGAAAGAAACGGGTTAATACCCGATTACAACCCCTGCCCCCTTTTTTTATTATTTATCGAATAAACCCCGCAACAAAATTTTATCTGACCCGTATTTTAGTTTTTAGGGATACAATACACGGGTAAAATAAATTGAAATAACTCAATTAAAATTTCAGAATTTCTGAATCAAATAAAACTAATAAAATAAAAAAATCGTAAATTTTAAAACAATTCTTGAAACAGAATTTACTCTCGCTTTTATCAATTAGACGAGTCGACGCATCGGTAAAATAAATCCCAAAAATCTCCGAACGATTTTTAAAATTCCTGGAATATTCCAAACTTAAATAAAATATGAATTTCCATAATTTTTAAAGAATTTTGGAATTTAAATACGGGTTTAACAATTAATTACAATCAGAAAGTCATATATGGCTAAATAATTGATGAAATATTGATTTCTCAATTTTAAAAAATCCTAAAACTAATTATCAATATTATGAAGCCATAAAAATGATTTTAGGGATAACCCACGTATTTATGGAAATAAATCCTGAATAAAATCACCTTTAAATACAAAAGTGACACACATAATTAATTAAAATATTAACAAAATAATATCTAGCTAATAGAACCATACACATAATTTATTTATTTAGCAATTATACATTTAATATTATAGAAATGTACGAGTCGTTATATCCTTCTCCCTTAAAAATATTCTGTCCTCAGAATCTAATTTTTAACCAAACAAGTGAGGATATTTGTCAAGCATATCTGACTCTAACTCCCAAGTAGACTCTTCTACTCGAGGATTCATTTAAAGCATACTCACTATAGATATAAATTCATTCCTAAGGTCTAGCTCATAATGACCTAGATTCTGGGTCGATCATTCCACGCAGAACAACTTGGATGAGAGCCCATTGGCTCCTACTCAACGGCTTAGTTCGAATCAAGAACATATCACTTTAACAATAACATGCAGAACACACTATAAATTATTACAACTGTAATGACAATGCTAACCCATGAGCACTTCATCTATCTTTCTCGATACCTCCAAAGATACATATATTTAGGGCTCAACTTGCCCCTTATAACTAAACCTAACCAATTTCTTTCAAAGTGATGTTGTCAATACCCACGATCCTACTTTTATATCCATACTCTTTCGATGCAAATCCGTCTTTCTAATCTTCATAGGGAAGTCCTTAAGCGTTCTATACCGACTTTCTCATTCTATAGATAGTTGAGGATGTTATCAATAAATACAATTTGCTTGTCCAAGTAATCCTCATACACCATGTTCTTTAAATTCTTAGAGACGACTCATACACCTGTTACTTCACATGATATCATCAAATTTGCAACGCTCATAACTCGTTCACATCGCAATCTTTGACATGTTCTCAGGCTGGATCTCGAGTAAATTCTCGAAAAGTTACACATTTCTTAAACTAAGTTACATAAGTAATCAATTCCTGATAGAAGTTATTTATTCTTATTCGTCGCTTTGTTAAACTTCCGATAATCGGTACATAATCTCGTAATTCCATCCCTTTTCTTTTTCCAACAATATCCCTAACTTATTTCTTCTTTTTCTCGCATGATTGAAAGAACTTCTTATATTGCTTCTGTACACTTACAATTTGCTTCTTCTAAAAACCACTCATTACCTTACTACAGGACAATCAGCCCGATCCTAAAATCACATCGAACTATGCTAGTTCGAAGGGTGTCAAATCAAGTGCAACTACATCCGAATTCTAAATGCTCGATCTTTTGGTCCTTTTAAAAGTTCTGCCTCTAGCTATGCTGGATGTTGGCCCTTGGGATGTAGTATCTTGAGTAACCGTTCTACAACTACTTGCAATATGCCCAACTTTTCCATAATTATAACACGTAACTCCTGGATTTTCTGGATTATATTCCGATACATAATGACCCTTATGTCCACATTTAAAACATTGCACATTCTTTTTGCACGAACCACTGTGTCTCCTGTCACAGGACTTACAATCCATTGATGACTTGACTGACTGAGCTGGAGTGGAAGCAATTGAAGTAGCACTTGACCTAGCCTGAAATAAACTCTGTCTCCGGAATCCCTTACTCCTGTTTCGGCCAAACCGATTCTCAAATTCCTGACTGGATCCTCCTTGGTCTGCCTTGTTCATAACACCTTCTGACTTCCTTTTCTTATCACTTTCTTCCTTAACAACCAGCTTCTGATCACTTTCCACTACCAGGGTGGCCTGAACCATAGAGGAGTATGTCTAGAGTCGTAATGCCACAACTCCTCGATAAATCTCTGGCTTCAAGCCTTGCTGAAACCTCCTTGCTTTCTGAATCTCCGTACTTACATACTCAGGAACTAATCGGGCCAATTCTGTAAACTTGGCCTCATACTCCAACACACTTCTTTCACCTTGTTTCAGTTCCAGAAACTTGACCTCCAACTGATTCCTTAAACCATCGGGAAAATACTTCTCCAAGAATAATTTTGTAAATCTTGTCCAAGAAATAGGGCCTTCTCCTTCTAACGCTCGAGCTGACTCCCACCAATAATTTGCTTCATTCTTGAGAAAGTAACTCGCATAATCGGTCTTAAGATCATCATTTACTTGCGTGAGGGTAAATGCCTTTTCCATTTCCTTTAGCTAATTCCTGGCAACAACAAGATCCAATTCACCCTTGAATTCCGGGGGTTTAACAGACTGAAAGGATTTAAAATTGGTAGTTTGGTTTAGCTCTCCTTGTTGATATTGTTGTTGCTGAACCTGTTGGATTAACTGTAGCTGTTGTTGCTGTTGCTGGCGCAACAAATCTAGAATTTCATTTATAACTGGACCCTCCGCCAAACTACTACTATCTTCTTTAGACTGGGTAGCTTTCTTGGGTGGCATTTTCCTGAAATATAACAGGGAATTTATTCAAAATCATAACAAGATTGTATATCAAAAATGTCACCGTTCAAACGGTGCACTTGTGTCAGGAAAATGCTGCCCAATCAAAGCACCCATGTTTTTATTCTTAGGATCCATTTATAAAAGATATCTAGATTAGCAACACTAGCAACAATAGCAATGATAATAGTTGCAAAATCAACAACAGCGCAGAAAATTGGAATATAAAGGTACTAAACATTATGGTATGCCCTCTCAATATAACCACCAAGCAACCTTCTAGCACCATTAAGTTCCAACACTAACAGGTTTCCTATACCGCAAGGCTAGACGGGTTATACTAGGCATCACCCCATAAAGGGTAAACTGGTAACTCAAGTTAATCTTAAGAATCACAGACTTGGCTAACGCACTAGTTTGAGCTTCAATCAACCATCATTCCCAAGGCGACTTCTTATCTCTTACAATTGATCCATCTTCCACAGAATCAGCTTTTCTAAAGCTGCAACCTTCAATATCGAATCATGAATCCTCTCTTTTAATTGATCAATTGGAGTATCAACAGAAACATCAGTAACACATCATAGTTACGTTGTATCTTTAAAAGTAGGGTATTTTCCAAAATTTAAGGCGGCATTTCCTCTATATTATTGACTACCAGTCGGACTCAAGCCGACACCAACAACTATATCAACCCATCAATATCAACCACACAACCAACAAGTATACTAACCATCTTCCACCACTCCACTCCATGGTTCACAATATTGTGACACATAACATATTAATAACCATATGTATCACTAACCAACTAATAAAACGGGGTTGGCTATTTCAGCCACAATTACCAATAAGCAACCTCCCACACGAGGTCAACTTAAGGACCTCTCCTAGGCCTACTAGTCCAAGTTTTAGCCAACCATTCTTCTAAAGGCGGTTCCCTATCATTTGCCATAGATTCTACAATCACTGAATTAGCTTTTCTAAGACAACAACCTTTTCAAATGGATCACAAATCCTTACTGTTGCCATCATTCCAAAATAGCAACCGGATACAGAACTTTTATTTCTCCTGACGGTCAATTCTTCATTTACTTTCCATAACTAGGACGATCTGACAACAGTGGTTACCGAAGGAAATTCATTACCATAAAATACCAAATAAAATTTCGAAATCAGGATAATTCATTCTAAAAGAAACGGGAAGGAAATGTGGATATGACTGGGAGCAACCATACAAGTACGTAAGATGGCCAATCTTAGTACCATACAGTTTACAACACATAATTCGGTGGCGTCCCACCAGACCCTTTGTCACACAGACAAATAGTCACATCATATATATTGTTTGCCCCAATCAACCGATAGAACCTTCGAGGAAAGAAATATAAGGGCTTAAGGTATAAACCTCAGTACTGATCCACATTCACTATGAGACTCGGCTGTCATGGCAGCCGCTGACTATTACCCTTCCACCTGAACTTTCATGATTAGATTCGCTTGCTCGAGAAAAAAACTAGAAACCTCAACTAAACATTGCCAATGATACATATATATAAGGGAGACTTACTAAAATCTAGGGCAGTTCCAGCCAATCCCCAACAGACATCAGGTTTACGCCTTCGAACCCTTGACTAAACTCACAGAATCGCTCCTCTGGTTGAGTTGCTGACTCGTATCTATATAGAATAAACCCTCTTGCACTTATCTGACTCTATTCCTAACCTAAATCAGGGACTCAAACCTGTAGCTCTGATACCAACCTGTGACGGCCTCAACCCCGGGGTCAGGAGTTGACGTCATCAATAACAATAATAACAACATAATATAATCCAACTTAACATTATTATATATACACAACCTCTTTTTCCAAGATCTTTTCCAAGTTTAAGTATGACTTAGGTTACAACCATCACAAAACCAACTTGCTAAAGACAATCCAAACAGTACTATCTCTGATTAGCAACTCAACAGACCCGCCTGGGTCCAACACAACTATCTCAGAGGAGCCTGACACAGAAGGAACTGGAACTCTACCCCGACTACCACTGAAGAATCTCCTAGGCATCTGCAATACATATATAAAACATTTTGCAAGGGTGAGCAATCAATTGCTCAGCAGTACCTCTATATGAATAATAATCAAAAACAGTTTATAATAAACAATTATATGAACAAAATTCATAACTTACTAGAAAATAAGTAAAACATGTGTGAACTGGATATCAAAACTAGGATGCTCTGTAAAACCAAATCATTAGTTGTGTGCTGTGCATAAATACCAAATTTCAATTTTAGCATGCATCTTTCATTTTCAAATCTCCCGTCCCATCGCAGGACCCATAAAACTATTTTTCCCGTTACGGGGACCCAAAATCATTTATTCCGTTATGGGATCTATAAAACTTGTCCCATCACAGGACCTATAAAACTTGTTCCTCGCCGGGAACCTCAAAATCACTTATTCTGTTACTGGAACCACAAAATCATCTGTTCCGTTGTGGGAACCACTAAATCACAATCAGATATGTATTGGATGTTATCTAGGGACGGTTGATCAGGCCTCCACATAAATTATCTAGGATAGTTGGTCAGGCTATCACACAAAATGTCTAGGAAAGCTGATCGGGCTTTCACACAAAATCACCGGATCCGTAGAGACTAGCTAGGTCTCTGATTAACTATGCTGGAATAATCGGTTACGTAATGCACGCAACCGAATTAGCCACTTACGCAACATTATCCAATATCTAATTCATTTTATCCAGTTTCATAATCACTTTTACCTATCTCTTGTTAAAATCAATTCTGTCACAGCACACTATTCAAAACCTCTTTTCCATTTTTAATCACACTTTAGAGATAGGTATTTTCAGAAGTTACTTTTCCCCAAAAACATATATTTAGCAACATTTTCAAACACAGGGGATATGTAACTTAAAACGTTCTGTTCCACTATGAGAATAAAACAACAGTATATTCATATATCCTGAACCATAAAGATATGGTCAGGGGTACTTGTCTTACAGAGCTTTACAAATAATATCGATTGACCTTGAGCCGACACGGACGCTGAGGCTTTAACATCTAATCTCTAGATTACCCTGGATTCGACTTCAACACTCAGGTCCTTCGATTGGAACCTTACTGAGCTCGTCGACTGTCCACTAGGCTATCCAACGCCAACTCTTGGGCTTTCCGACTAGCACCTACAAACTCGAAATACCCTAATTTAGACCTTTGATTATGCTTGACATATCCTCGCTAACAATCTACCTCAACGTTAACAAAACCCGACTCGTAATACTTCATATAATAATACACGTATCAATTAGGGTTCATGTCTTCGAAAGTCGGTTCGGTGTTTGATTTCAGAAAATAGGTATATTTATCCTTTTATGAAATTAGGGTCATCGATTTTCGTAAAGTATTTCATCACAACACATAATCAGATTTCGTATAAGGTACGTTAATATAACTGATCAACGTTCCGATAGTCATTCGGTACGGCCTCGTATTCCCGTAATTTAATTTTTCAGAAATCGGGCAGCACCTCCTTTGATTATCGGTTAACTCGTTGAACGTCCTGACGTCAAATCAATCACAACCAATTAAAACCTACCACAATACAATTCCCAAACACCGATTCCAGTCAACACTGACAATTCGCAATTTCACAAACATCAATTAAATATACTTATTATTCGTTATTATCCATATTTTTATGTCTTAACTCGCATTTTATAATTTTATTCGCAATTTACATTTTAAATCGTATTTTGTATTTTAAATTGTATGACTCGAAAATGATTCATCACCGTCCACCGTCGGCTCGCCGAAGCTCATCGCTGACGGCGGTAAAAATTCGCGGGTACCCGATAAATCCGGCCGAGACGAGTTCTATCGATTAAAATATTCTCGTAAACAATTAATTTCAGAAATCTCAGGGATTTACTCGAATCTTACTAAAATAATTCGAATTAATATGATATTTATTCGAAAATTTCAGAAAAATATCCAAGTGATCCAATCAAAAATCCATTTGAACAAATCAGTAAATCCTGAACTAAAAACAACATAGCAACAGAATACAAGCTGCGTGAAGGACACGCACCCCGTCACCCAGCCGGAAAAAAACCCAACGACGACCGGAGCAAAAATCAGAATCGGAAAAACACAACACAGGAGGAGGCAACCCAGTTATTTACTACCACCGAACCATCTCCTACACACATATATATGTATGGAAGAAAGAATAAATCAGGGTAGCAATTTACCAAAACAAGTAACAGGTGGAACTCGAGCAAAGATAGCAGGAAGAAAAAAAGAACACGGAGGGACAGATTGATAGAGAGAGAAAGGAGGATCGAGAGGGAGAAAGAGAGATTAGAGAGAGCAGACAAGAGAGATCGAGAGAGGTGAGAGCGAGAGAATTGAGAGAGACTACAAATGGGGAGAAAGAAACGGGTTAAAACCCGATTACAACCCCTGCCCCCTTTTTTATTATTTATCGAATAAACCCCGCAACAAAATTTTATCTGACCCGTATTTTAGTTTTTAGCGATACAATACACGGGTAAAATAAATTGAAATAACTCAATTAAAATTTCAGAATTTTCGAATCAAATAAAACTAATAAAATAAAAAAAAATCGTAAATTTTAAAACAATGGCACTATGCAGCAAATGCCTTACCTTTGCATCCTTGGCAATATATGAGATATCTTCAGCTGTGTATTCACTTTTCACCTTTGATATGGTCTTTGCTAGCTGATCTGCAACTACAACAGAGAGCTTGGTTGGCTTATATGGTCCTTCATAAATTCTGTCAAGGTATTCTAGATCTGTAGCTTCCAGAAACATAGCCATCTTCACTTTCCATATGGGATACTCAGAAGGTCTCGGCATGGGAACCCTGATAGTCTCATATCGACTGTGGGTTTGAGTCTTTGGAGTTTCTTCAATTTTGGTGGGCTTGGTTGGATTTTCTGCTTCTTCAGACATGATTTTTTTGGATCTTTACTGTATGTGTGTTAACAGATAGGCTCTGATACCACTTGTTAGGTCACACAACGCTGTAGAAGGGGGTTGAATACAGTGTAGAATACAATCAAATCGATTTAGAACACAAGTAACAGAAAACAGATGTATTTGATATAATAAACTCTGTTACAATGGAACTGTCCTCTCTCATTGATGAACAAATATCACGAGAGTTGCTCGGTTACAATGTATGATCTTCTCGATGATCGTAACACTTAGAGTGTAAACCTATGTCTGTGTTTATATAGACACACAGTTACAAGATAACTTCTAACTGATATGGGATATAATTATGTCTCCTAAAATATATCAATCAGATATCTTATACAATTCTTCTAGTCCTCTAACTCTTTCCATGCATATCTTCTTCTGTATTAGTCTTGATCTTCTTTCCTGTAAATCAACATCCTTCCTTAATTGTTAGTCCTCCAGTACTTAAGTTCTGATATCCATCTTCTAATATTATCTTCTGATAATTTAAGTCCTGATATCCTTAAGTCCTGACTTCCAGTAAGTCCTGATTCCAGTAAGAACTGATATTTACTGTTTGTTAAGATCTGAAAACTAAACATGAAACATATTAGACATGACATCTCAAACATATCCAATAGTTTATAACTATGAATATTTGCAATTGGAAATTGGGTGTTTCTTCGTTAGGGGTTATTGTTGTAAATTGATTACACCATATTGTAGATCATTTAAAAACCAATCGAATAGTATATGTTAGATGAACAGAGCGTTCCTAGAAGAGGCTCATCGGAAAACGGATCGAACCGACAGCGGGATTTTCAGGCGAGGATTCCGGCCGATTCGTTGGTTTGTTGACGATTTCGATTGCATATTCGAGTTCCTCGAAGTGTACAATTGATTGCATGTTAATTTGGTTGAGTTTTGGAGTGATTTGCAGTTGCCGGAAAAGCTAGGGGTCGCCATTAATCGTGACCGCCGACGAGGGTGGACGGGGACGACGGCAAATTATCGTTTAACCCTCCTGTTTTTACAAAACTTACATTTCAGCCCCTGCTGTTTAAAAATATTTTAAAAATGGTATTTTTATTATTGTAAAAATCAGAAAAATGTTTATTTAATTATTTTAAATTCAGAAAATTGTTTTTAATTAATTATTTAAAAATAAATGTAATTTATTTTATTAATTAATTTTAATTAGTTTTTAATAATTTTAATTAATCAATTAATTTTATATTAATTGGTTAATTAATCTAATTAATTATTAATTGATTTTAATTGATTTAATAATCAGATTTTATTATTTATTTTTGATTTAAAAATTCCGTAAAATAGTTTCAAGCTTTAAAATATTATTTTAAATTATTTTCAAAGCTCGATAATTATTATTTAATTATTTTAAATTCAGATTCGGGCGTTCGAATCGTGTTATTTAATTATAAAATGATTTGGAGACCCGTTTTAATTCTGAAAAATGTTCAAAAATTCGTAATAAATACCTGGAAAATCAATTTAACCCCGAATCTTCTTTAAATAATCATTTTAATTGAATATCTTACGTACTACGTGTTATATGTGATCTAACTGATATAGAATATTACTATATGTGCATTGTTTGACGGTTTTTATCATAACTTTCAATCCGTACGTCGGATTTGGGTGAAACGAATGGTAGATAGAAGCTTGTAATGTATAGAGTGAGATGAGAATTAGTATTGATAAATACATATGATGTTTAACAGAGGAAGCAAAACGTAGAAAGGGAAAGCAAGTAGTTAGTGAGTGGGAACCAATTGACAAGTACGAGTAAAGTAAAAGCGAATTGATAAGGCAAGTGTTCCTGCTCTTCCTTGTAATACATTGCAAGTATTTTCGAACTCTTTTCATTATGTTGCAATTATGCCAAAATAGTTCTTATTCTATACTGCAATTACTTTGAGGTACTTAACCCTAAACCCTGATTCTTATTGATTTTGAGACATAAGCCATATTCTTCGCGAACCATTGATTGTTGAATTATCAGATACGAACCACACATATACGATACTACTCCACAAATACATATATACCATATACTGATTCTTGATATGGAATTTCTTAATATACGAACCTTTATACCTTGTATAACAGAAGACCAATCCTTGTAACCATTGAACCCTTGGTCTTCTACTTTCTGATTCTTTTCTTGGTTGAAAGTCAATCTTCCTGTTTTCCTTGTTATACCTTCATGGTATTGTGAATCACCCTATGATTCAAGATAAATGTTATTTATGGTTCAGCTTATTGATTTACATTTTTTATCATGTTGTTATTATAGAATTGGATTATTTTTAAATATGGACCAAATTCGTGGTCGGACCAGATTCATGGTCATAATAGGCTAATGTGTGCCTTGGATCTAGTATGTAGAGCAAAGCTGGGAGCCTTGATCGAGGTTAATGCGTGACTGATCAATAGCCTAACCTTGGTTTTTTTAAAACAAAAGTGAATATCCAATTTTAATCATTGCTTATCAGGAAACTTGATTCCTTATATCATTTCAATTGATCATTGTTTAATCTCAGTGTTGTCAGTGTGACTTGCTGAGCTAGTTAGCTCACTCTTGCAAATCTATTTATATTCTTTTCTAGTGAAAAAGGAAATTGGTGGTAGCGAGGATCCTCAGAGAAGCGTGCGAGCTAGGTATCCAAGTTGAAATGGGATAAGCTTGGAGAGGATATTTATATTAGTTTATGTTGATAGTTTGTAATAAAGTTTACTTCCGTTGTAAGATAAATAAACTGGGTTTTGGTACGTTTGTAAAATAAATAAGGTTATGGCTTGTGGGCATACTTTAAACTATTTCGATCCGTGGATTTTGGTAAGTAGGGTCATTGCATATATATATTATTATATTCCTAAATAGGTTTAGATATGGTGTGTGTGTGTGTGTGCGTGTTGTGGACCCCCAATATGACGCCCTCCAAACCCGGAGTCTAGATTTGGGGGTCACTAGCCAATAAACTATAATAAAACAATCACAGCGGAATAATATAATAAATATGACCCCTTACATGCACTGAATCGATCACAGGTTATAGTATAAAATAGGCACTAATACAAGCCAACTGTTATTACAAACCATAAGTCTAATTAGTTTTACAACTTATTCAAATTTTATTACAAACCTTTATACTATTCAAGCGTCCCAAACTATCTACGAGGAAAACACACCAACTATTTACAAGCACTTGACCTCTAATCAATCCGGGAACTCAAGCCTGCTCCGGTTTAGCTGAAATATTATATTAATAAACAAGTATGAGTGAAGAGATGCTGAGCAAGTAATTTAAGTTTGTAAGTGAACAACAATAACAATATCCGAGTAAAAGTCCAAGCTGATATAAAATTTAAAGTTTAAGCGACAATTTAATCAAGCACAATTATGCACTATGTTGTTCCTGATGATTAGTCATGAAACAACACCGGTATGTCGCAGCCATACCGTAAATATAGGTATCGATATCCCGCAGCCATACCTATTCTATATCCATGAAGAAGGCATATATTCGCCTAACAAGATATTACACTTTCGTATAATAACTCACGCTGGTCCGGTGCCTCGGCCTCTTACGCTAACCAATAATCAATTCACAAAATAATTTTGATTAAAGGAGTCTGATCAATGACATCCCTATCCACACAACTCCCCATGTCACATGGTCCGGAGTTATCTCAACAACTTATGGCAAAATAACTAGAACAATTAGTTATTCGCTAATCTCAATTCAAAGTTTCACTGTATAGAGTATATCTGGATAGTATAGTTATTCACTATCTATCAAATCAAAAGATTGGTTCTAGCAGAATGATTGCTAGAATAAGAGAATATCAATAAATATAGGAGTATTGATATTCAATGTGCTATCAGAGTATTTATAAACAGTTCTTATATTTGAATATGTTAAACAATAAGCTATTCTGAATTTTGAATAGGGGAGAATACTTGCCTGGTATGCTCACTAACTTTTCACTAAAACCCTGGATTATAGCTGCTGGCTATCAACTCTGTCTAGCACTTGACCACACTCCTTGCTACTCGATTCTATAAACAAAAGGACTATCTTAATTGACAAAACCAAACTCAATCGACGTAACTATACGTCTTGACATCTACCATATCGTTTATAATTAAGCATGGCATTTTAAAACTGTAAATAGATAGCATGCATATCACATAGCACGTAATCATGGTATTCGTATAACACGTAATCATATAATTCATGTATACATAAGTCAGATCATTAAAAGATATATTTCAGGGCGTTCAGAATTAAAATCAGGTCAATATTAACATTTACCGATTAAATACCGACTCAAACTAATACACCAATCAAATGACATTGCCATACAAAAGAAATTAGGACTCAAAAGTATTTTTATTGAAAGCGTAATAATTTTCTGAGTCTATACGCATTCGTTTCGTATTAAACGGATGAACGGTTTAATTATTATGAATAAAATAAGAAATAAATGGAAATAAATCAATTAATAATAATATTAATTGATTTTTAAATACCAAAATATAATTTTTAAAAGTCTAAAAATAATTTTTAGGAATTATTTGAATTAATTATAAATAATTTACATTTATTTAACTATTTATAAATAAAATTAATTGATTAATTAATTTTTAATCAATTAATTAAATTCATAAATAATTAACTAAAATAAATTATGAATAATTAAATCAAATTGTATTTTTGAAAATAATTAAATAAAATAATTTTAGGAATTTAAAATAATTAAGAAAATAATTTTTAGAATTTAAAATAATTAAATGAATTTTTAAGTTAAAATAATTGATTTTTAGAATTTAGAAATGAATTTTGAAATAACATAAAAAGGAAAATAGCAGAAACAAGTTTTTGAAATTAAGTTTGGGAAAACAGGAATCAAAATCGGGTCAACAGAAATAACCCATCAGGTCGCCAAGAACCCAGGCGGGTTGGGGAAGAACACCGCCGGAGTTCTGGGTTTTCCAGAATCCGACCGGTGACTCGCCAACGTCGGCCGAGTTTCGGCAGCCCTCGAAACCACCCTCAACCCGTATCTGGCCTCCAATTCATTCCTTGATTCCCCAGCAACACAATCCTGCCGACAGCCGCCTCCAACAACCTGCAGTTCATCTTCTCCGGCGAAAAGAGCAAAAAATCCGGCGAAGAAATCGGAAAAACCAGATTACTCAAAATACTTATCGAAATTCGGCGGATTTTATACCAAAATAAAGCTTGAGTCCCCTACAATCTAACACAATCAACCAAATAAACAAACAATCACAATCGAACTAAGAAAATCAAGATAAAATTTTTATTCAACCCAAGAACTCGGCTAACACGATTTCGAACTAAAACGATGCAAATTTATACATTAATCGACTCCTTGAATCACGTTAAAGCTATCTATAATATCAGAATCAATCAAAAATCATTCAAAATCAAAGACGAATTCATGACCAAGAATACAAAATTTGATTTTTCAGAATATTGAACCTCAGATCATGATTCTGGTATCAAAAGATCGAGCTTGAAACAAGGATCGTTTTGGTGTGTAGAGCATCAACAACGGATTCCTAGAACTCCCAAAATCAATGATTATTTGTTCTTGAAAAAATTTTACCCCCAAAATGTTCTTGATTTTTGGTTTTTAATGAAAAATAAAATGAAAAAAAGAATTAATGGGATATTTATATTTTCTGAAAAATAAATACCTCAAAATCAATTTAGGGTATTTTTATTCCCATAATTAAAATAATTAACCCCAAAATAATAATTACGGAGAATAATTTTAAAAGCGATAAAATATAAAATTTATATCAAAATTTCCCAAAAATTGCGAATAATTCGAAAATACAAAGATACTGGGTATTTCAAATACGAATAATTTTATAAAAATAAAAACACGGATTTTGTGGGGTTTGTCTTCCCGGGTGGGGTCCCGGTCCGTTGATTTTTTGAAAAACAGAAACGATCCCTATATTACCAGAAAAACCCGAAAACACCTAAAATACATTCAATCGTGCATACATAGAAATAAAACGAGTACCATAATAAAGACGCTTAAGAAACACGCGTCCCGATTGCAGAAAGAGTCATATAATTTCAGTTTAAACATATATTAATTAATCGAAAAATTTCTGGCCCGCACAGAAACACACATAACAGCTATAACATCTAATATCATGGCAATAATTACTCTAAATTTATAAAACATATAATATTTATTTATTTAACATATAATATTCACATAATTTTTCCCGGATATTACATCCTCCCCCCTTAACAGGATTCTGTCCTCAGAATCAGCCTAAGAAAACAAGTGAGGATACTTGTATCGCATTTCGCTTTCCAACTCCCAAGTCGACTCTTCAACCTTGGGATTCCTCCACAAAACTCGCACTAAAGATACAGATTTATTCCTAAGCACTCTTTATTTCCTATCTAATATCTGCACTGGTTGCTGTACAAAAGATAAATCTGGCTGAATCTTGATTGGCTCATATTCTATCACATGGTTGGAATCAGGCAAATAACGCTTCAACATTAACACGCGGAACACATTGTGTATATGCTGCATGTGAGGTGGTAATGCCAACTCGTAAGCCACTTTTCCCACACGCTTCAAAATCTCAAAAGGGCCAACATAACGCGGACTTAGCTTTCCTTTCTTCCCAAATCTCGATAAACCCTTCCAAGGTGAAACCTTCAATAACACTGCTTCACCAACTTCAAATTCCATATCCTTTCTGGCAGGATCAGCATATTTGTGTTGACGATCTCGAGGTGCTACTTATCATTTCCGAATGAGTTCTATTTTCTCTTTCGTCTGCTGGATCAATTCTGGACCCAAAATCTTTCTCTCACCAACTTCTTCACAACATATTTGAGATCTACATCTTTTCCCGTACAAAGCTTCGTAAGGCGGCATTCCAATGCTGGCATGATAACTGTTGTTGTAGGAGAACTCAACCAATGGCAAATGTTCATCCCAACTTCCTTCAAAATCTAGCGCACATACCCTCAACATATCTTCGATAGTCTGAATCGTCCTTTCACTTTGACCGTCTGTCTGCGGATGATACGCGGTACTCATGTTCAGCTTCATTCCGAGACAATCTTGAAAACTTCTCCAAAATCTTGAATTAAATTGAGGATCTCTGTTTGAAACTATGGATACTGGAACTCCATATCGTGTCACAATTTCCTTCAGATATAACTGGACCAATTTATCCATTGAGAATCTCTCGTTGATAGGAAGAAAATATGCTGACTTCGTCAATCTATCGATAATAACCCAAATAGCATCATGATTTGACCTGGTCCTTGGTAATCCAACTACAAAATCCATCGCAATATGTTCCCACTTCCATTCTGGAATGTCCAATGGTTGTATCAGTCCACTGGGCCTTTGATGTTCCGCTTTGACTCGCTGGCACGTATAACACTTATTTACCCATTCTACAATTTCTTTCTTCATGCTTGGCCACCAAAAGTTTTCTCTTAAGTCTCTGTACATCTTCGTACTTCTGGGATGAATTGAATATCTGGAGTTGTGAGCGTCTCGAAGAATTTCGTCTTTCATCTCGGCTACGTTGGGTATCCATATTCTGGAAGAAAATCTTAAGATTCTTTTATCATCTTTTTGACTCCCTATCTCTTCTCCTGTCAAACTGTCTCATTCATTGCTCATTACTTCTTCCTCGCATCTTCTTATCTTCTCTAATAATTCTGGTTGAAAAGACATTGTACATAACACCTTTGTAGACATACTTGGGGTACTGACCTCTATTTCAAGCATCTCAAATTCCTTGATCAATTCCTCGGATGAAATTATCATATTCAACCTTTCTTTTCTGCTCAGCGCGTCGGCCACCACATTTGCTTTGCCTGGATGATAGTTGATGGTACAGTCATAGTCCTTGATCAATTCGAGCTATCTTCTTTGCCTCATGTTCAATTCCTTATGAGTAAAGATATACTTCAAACTCTTGTGGTCCATGTAGATCTCGCACTTTTCCCCATAAAGATAATGCCTCCAAATCTTCAATGCAAACACTATAGCTTCCAATTCAAGATCATGCATTGGATACTTTTCTTCATGTGGTTTCAGTTGTCTTGAAGCGTAGGCTATCACCTTGTCATACTGCATCAAAACACATCCCAATCCTTTGTACGACGCGTCACTGTAGATCACAAAATTTCCTTGATCATCTGGTAAGACTAGTACTGGTGAAGATACTAATCTATTCTTTAATTCTTGGAAACTTTCCTCGCACTTCTCGTCCCATTCAAATTTCTGATTCTTTCTAGTGAGCTTTGTCAACGGCGTAGCTATCTTTGCAAAATCTTGCACGAATCTTCTGTAGTAACCTGCCAGCCCCATAAAACTTCTTACTTCTGTTGGTATCTTTTGTCTCTCCCAGTTGATTATGGCTTCAATCTTTGCCGGATCCACTTCCACTCCTTTATTGCTAATCACGTGCCCGAGAAATCGTACTTTTTTTAACCAAAATTCACACTTGGAAAACTTTGCCTACAATTTCTCCTGTCGCAATATCTCCAGAACTATCCTCAAGTGCTCTACGTGCTCCTCTTCTGTTTTGGAATAGATCAAGATGTCATCTATGAACACGATCATGAATTTATCCAAATATTTCTTGAATACTCAATTCATCAGATCCATGAAAGCTGCTGGTGCGTTGGTTAATCCAAATGCTATCACTAGAAACTCATAATGCCCATATCTGGTTCTGAATGCGGTCTTCGGAATGTCTTCTGGCTTGATCTTCAGTTGATGATATCCAGACCTTAAATCTATCTTAGAAAACCATACAGCGCCTCTCAATTGGTCAAACAAATCATCGATCATCGGCAACGGGTACTTGTTCTTAATGGTCAGCTTATTCAGTTCTCGATAGTCAATACACAGTCACATACTCATGTCCTTCTTCTTGACAAACAGTACTAGTGCGCCCCACGGGGATACTCTGGGTCTTATAACTCATTTCTCCAAAAGATCTTGCAGCTGAGTTGTCAATTCCTTCATCTACACTGGTGCCATCCGGTACAGAGCTTTAGAAACTGGTTCTGTTCCGAGTGCTTGATCAATCACAAACTTAATTTCTCTATCGGGAGGTAATCCTGGTAGATTGTCTAGAAAGACATCTGGAAATTCGTTGACAACTGGAATCGCTTCTAGTGTTGGAACTTCTTTGTTGGTGTCTACCAAATGGGCCAAATACGCCTCGCAATTCTGATGTAATAACTTCTTCATTTGAGCTATCGTTAAGAACTTCTTCTCTTGCTTATTTCCTCGAAATACCACCTTCTTCTTACTACCCAATGTCTGAAGTCTTACTTTCCTATTCTTACAATCAATCTGAGCATTATTTTCTGACAACCAATCCATTCCTAAGATAACATCAAATTCCCCCAACTTAAAAGGTATCAAGTTGGCATAGAAATGATGTCCTCCTATCTCAATATCACACATCGGGCACACTCGGTTGACGGAAACTTGATTCTTATTAGCTAACTCTATCATTAATGCTTGTTCTAACAATTTAACTTTGTAATGCAGCTTATCGACAAAACTTTGAGAAATAAATGACCTTATAGCTCCAGAATCAAATAAAACTTTAGAATCTACGGAGTTGACTGGAAGCGTACCTGCAACCACGTCAGAACTCTGAACAGCATCCTGCATAGTCATATTGAATGTCCTGGCCTTTGGCTGATTCTTTGCTGGTGCCCCCTCAATCCTTCGCACACCCTGAGAGGACGGTCCTATGATATGTGGTATATTTGCACCTTGAGCTTGCTCTTTACAGTTGTTGGCGTAATGACATGTCTTCCCGTATCGGAAACATGTAACTTCTGGCATCTGATTGCAGCACTCATATGCATGATATCCCTTCATATTGCACTTGTAGCACAAATATTTAGCTTTGCAAATCCCAGAATGTTTTCTGCTACAAAACTTGCAATCTGGCATCGGGGGACGATTGTGCCTCTGCTGATTTGAATTTTGAAAACGGTTGCCTTGTCCTCCATTTCTTGATTGTGGTCTCTTGAATCCCCCATTCCTATTACCCTGAAATCCTGGTCTTTTGTTGAAACGGCCCTGAAAATTATTTGGCTGCTGACCTCCTTCTGAGGTTTCTATTTTCCTTTTCTTCCCATCATTTCCTTTCTGAGACATGTCACTCCTACTTTCAATCACCATTACTTTTTGAACCACCGCCACATATGAAGTCAACTCAAACATGGCCACCCTATTCTGAATCCAAAATTTTAATCCCTATTCAAATCTTCTGGCTTTCTTCTCATCTGTGTCAACCTGATCTGGCACAAACCTTGCTAACTCAGTAAACTTAGCTTCATACTCAGCGACAGTAAGATCACCCTGGGTCAGGTTCAAGAACTTAATCTCCATTTGATTCTTCATATACCTTGGGAAATACTTCTCCAGGAACAGCTCTGTGAATCTCTCCCAAGTTATAAACTCACCTCCTTCCAATGCTCTCGTTGATTCCCACCAATAGTTCGCCTCACCCTTCAGAAAGTAGCTTACAAACTTGGTCTTGTGTTCAGTCCATGCTACGACTAATTTAAAAGCCTTTTCCATCTCCTTGAGCCATGCATTGGCCTCCACGGGATCAGCACTTCCCTTGAACTCAGGTGGCTTTACATCTTGAAATTGCTTAAAAGTCACTGCAGGTGGTGTTGCTGCTGCTTGCTGTTGTTGTTGTTGTTGTTGCTGCTGTTGTTGCTGCGTAAGATGTAACATCTGCTGCTACATCAGTCCCAACATCTGGATAATCGCTGGATCCATCCGACTCTCGGTATGATCCTCTCCTGAATTATTCCTTCTCTTTGGTGTCATTATTCTGGTAAGAAAACAAGCAACTTATATAATAATCTGTCAAGCATTGTGTCAAATATGTAGCAATTCCTTAGCATAAAATTCTCAAACATTATCTCTTCTCAAAATATCATAAACTTTCTACCATATTAACACAAGCGACATGATTATCACATAATCCTGCTTATTATCTTGAGAATAACAACACAAAGAAAATTTACTCAGAATTATCTAAACCTTTTAAATCCTATCTCGAAATCTCAAATAAACCAACAAACAATGGATAGGGTTGCAACACAACCTTCCAACCTTTCTTCCAACACTTCTTACCATTCTCAATACCAACAAAATAGCAGGGCTATAACACAAAGGCCTAAGGCTAAACGCAAAACAGGAAACCTAAACAACTTAACTATAACCCATCCCAATAACCTAAAATTAACCCTATAAGAGCTAAACTACACGCGCCTATCTTATGTGATCTTCCTGTGATTCATCTATGACAATCCTAAGCCTGTTTCAGTGACCATAAACTGTAGCTCTGATACCAAACTGTGACGCCCTCCAAACCCGGGGTCTAGATTTGGGGGTCACTAGCCAATAAACTATAATAAAACAATCACAGCGGAATAATATAATAAATATAACCCCTTACATGTACTGGATCGATCACAGGTTATAGTATGGAATAGGCACTAATATAAACCAACTGTTATTACAAATCATAAGTCTAATTAGTTTTACAACTTATTCAAATTTTATTACAAACCTTTATACTATTCAAGCGTCCCAAACTATCTACCTGGAAAACACACCAACTATTTACAAGCACTTGACCTCTAATCAATCCTGGAACTCAAGCCTGCTCCGGTTTAGCTGAAAGATTAGATTAATAAACAAGTATGAGCGAAGAGATGCTCAGCAAGTAATTTAAAGTTTGTAAGTGAACAACAATAATAATATCCGAGTAAAAGTCCAAACTGATATAAACTTTAAAGTTTAAGCGGAAATTTAATCAAGCACAATTATGCACTATGTTGTTCTTGGTGATCAGTCACGAAACAGCACCGGTATCCCGCAGCCATACCGTAAATATAGGTATCGATATCCCGCAGCCATACCGTACCTATTAGATATCCATGAAGAAGGCATATATTCGCGTAGCAAGATATTACACTTTCGTATAATAACTCACGCTGGACCGGTGCCTCGGCCTCTTACGCTAACCAATAATCAATTCACAAAATAATTTTGATTAAAGGAGTCGGATCAATGACATCCTTATCCACTCAACTCCCCATGTCACATGGTCCGGAGTTATCTCAACAACTGATGGAGAAATAACTAGAACAATTAGTTATTCGCTAATCTCAATTTAAAGTTTCACTGTACAGAGTATATCTGGATGGTATAGTTATTCACTATCTATCAAATCAAAAGATTGGTTCTAGCAGAATGATTGCTAGAATAAGAGAATGTCAATAAATATAGGAGTATTGATATTCAATGTGCTATCAAAGTATTTATAAACAGTTCTTATATTTGAATATGTAAAATAATAAGCTATTCTGAATTTAGAATAGGGGAGAATAGTTTCCTGGTATGCTCACTAACTTTTCACTAAAACCCTGGCTTATAGCTGCTGGCTGTCAACTCCGTCTAGCACTTGACCACACTCATTGCTACTCGATTCTATAAACAAAAGGACTATCTTAATTGACAAAACCAAACTCAATCGACGTAACTATACGTCTTGACATCTACCCGATCGTTTATAACTAAGCATGGCATTTTAAAACTGTAAACAAATAGATTGCATATCACATAGCACGTAATCATGGTATTCGTGTAACACGTAATCACATAATTCATGTAATACATAAGTCAGATCATTAAAAGATATATCTCAGGGCGTTCAAAATTAAAATCAGGTTAATATTAGCATTTACCGATCAAATACCGACTTAAACTGATACACCAATCAAATGACATTGTTATACAAAAGAAATTAGGACTCAAAAGTATTTTTATTGAAAGCGTAATAATTTTCTGAGTCTATACGCGTTCGTTTCGTATTAAACGGACGAACGGTTTAATTATTATGAATAAAATAAGAAATAAATTGAAATATATCAATTAATAATAATATTAATTGACTTTTAAATACCAAAATATAATTTTTAAAAGTCTAAAAATAATTTTTAGGAATTATTTGAATTAATTATAAATAATTTACATTTATTTAACTATTTATAAATAAAATTAATTGATTAATTAATTTTTAATCAATTAATTAAATTCATAAATAATTAACTAAAATGAATTATAAATAATTAAATCAAATTGTATTTTTGAAAATAATTAAAGAAAATAATTTTAGGAATTTAAAATAATTAAGAAAATAATTTTTAGAATTTAAAATAATTAAATGAATTTTTAAGTTAAAATAATTGATTTTTAGAATTTAGAAATGAATTTTGAAATAAAATAAAAAGGAAAATAGCAAAAATAAGTTTTTGTAATTAAGTTTGGGGAAATAGGAATCAAAATCGGGTCAACAGAAATAACCCATCGGGTCGCCAAGAACCCAGGCGGGTTGGGGAAGAACACCGCCGGAGTTCTGGGTTTTCCAGAATCCGGCCGATGACTCGCCAACGCCGGCCGAGTTCCGGCAGCCCCCGAAACCACCCTAAACGATACGGTTCCACCCGTATCTGGCCTCCAATTCATTCCTTGATTCCCCAGCAACACAATCCTGCCGACAGCCGCCTCCAACAACCTGCAGTTCATCTTCTCCGGCGAAAAGAGAAAAAAATCCGACGAAGAAATTGAAAAAACCCGATTACCCAAAATACTGAACGAAACTCGGCGGATTTTATACCAAAATAAAGCTTGAGTCCCCTACAATCTAACACAATCAACCAAATAAACAAACAATCACAATCGAACTCAGAAAATCAAGATAATATTTTTATTCAACCCAAGAACTCGACTAACACGATTTCGAACTAAAACGATGCAAATTTATACATTAATCGACTCCTTGAATCACGTTAAAGCTATCTATAACATCAAAATCAATCAAAAATCATTTTAAATCAAAAACGAATTCATGACCAAGAATACAAAATTTGATTTTTCAGAATATTGAACCTCAGATCGTGATTCTGGTATGAAAAGATCGGGGTTGAAACAAGGATCGTTTTGGTGAGTAGAGTATCAACAACGGATTCCCAAAACTCCCAAAATCAATGATTCTTTGTTCTTGAAGAAATTTACCCCCAAAATGTTCTTGATTTTTGGTTTTTAATGAAAAATAAAATGAAATAAAAGAATTAATGGGCTATTTATATTTTCTGAAAAATAAATACCCCAAAATTAATTTAGAGTGTTTTTATTCCCATAATTAAAATAATTAAGCCCCAAAATAATAATTATGGGGAATAATTTGAAAAGCGATAAAATATAAAATTTATATCAAAATTTCCCAAAAATTGCGAATAATTCGAAAATGCAAAGATACTGGGTATTTGAAATATGAATAATTTTATAAAAATAAAAATACGGATTTTGTGGGGTTTGTCGTCCCGGTGGGGTCTCGGTCCATTGATTTTTGAAAAACAGAAATGATCCCTAAATTACCAGAAAAACCCGAAAACACCTAAAATACATTCAATCGTGCATAAATTGAAATAAAACGAGTACCATAATAAAGACGCTTAATAAACACGCATCCCGATTGCATATAGAGTCATATAATTGCAGTTTAAACATATATTAATTAATCAAAAAAATTCTGGCCCGCACAGAAAGACACATAACAGCTATAACATCTAATATCATGGCAATAATTACTCTAAATTTATAAAACACATAATATTTATTTATTTAACATATAATATTCACATAATTTTTCCCGGATATTACACCCAACTTCTGACCCGGGTTTGGAGGGTGCCACACACTATGTCATAACCACAGTTCCCACTGTGAGTTCAACTGTGACACCTGTCACAGTTACAGTTTCAACTTCTCTTCCATCAACCTCAAACACCCCTAACCAACCATTAACCTCTACCTAATCACCACTTATTTTATCTCAATGGCTACAAGATACTCAAACACCAACCCAAAAAGTAGATGAGATGTTGGAAGATCAAATTCAAGGTTTTGTAAACATTGCTCAGCATCTGCGCACCTCCAACATGTCCACTCAAGATTACCAGGAAATCCTTCTCACTTATAGGGAAGAAGTGGAAAATCAGCCAGAGAAGATTATGGATGAGGCTGAGAGAGATGGAAATGTGGATTCTTGGCTATCAAAAAGCTATTCTATAAACATGGAGGAAGCTTTCTCTAGGTTCAGGGAGGAGTAAATTACCATACTTGGAAGCAATTCCAAGGTACTCACTCCATAGGAGGTGTATGATGCCATTACAGAGATCTATATGGCTCAAATCAAGGCTTGCAACTTCATTAAAAAGACTCTGGATGGACATCAAGGTCAAGTAAAAGAAATGGTCAATACAAGGATTGTTGAACGGATGCCAACTCTCAATGACATGAAGACTAAGTACATAAGGTTCTCAGACAAGATCCAATCGCTCTCTCTCTCTCTTTTTTTCTCTCTCTCTTACACCAGCTGAAGAAATCATCAAGAAACTTAGGGAATCATTTATAGCTTTGCATGATGTGATCCGACAACAAATCACCAACAACAATGACACAAGGGTCAAATTGGATCAATTATACTCTGCTAGATACGAACCTTCTTCTTTGGTTATGGAGGAGATTAGGAATGCAGTGTAGAGTTCACTTGGTATTTTTTTTGCATCTAACTCACAATCTATGACTTCTACTTTAATAAATATCCAAATCCAATCTCTTCAATAACAAGTAACAGATTTCTAAGCCTCCAACACATCTCTGTCAAATCAAGTCTCACAACTTACCTCTCTTGTTCAAAGTTAACAACAGGATATCAAGTTCCTTATAGACTCCCATAAATACTTACATATGCAGACCTGACTGTCACTGGAAGCTATTACGGGTGCTGTAACACCCCCAGATCCGGGGTCGGGGATCCGGGTCGTCACGAGTTCCATTTCCCTTAATAACACCCAATCTTAATAATTACTCAACTACTCTGTACTGTGACCCCACAATAAACATACACACCACACGTTATAGTCTCAGAGATGAACATCCAAAAATAACCACAAGTCATTTTATTCCATAATTATCTGCCAATACACCTTAAAAGGTTTTCTGAATAAATTTACATTTCTTTGTCATTATTACAATTCATAAATATAAATAAATCTGGTACATCAAAAGTTGAAAGCCTAGCCTATTGGTAGTTCCTACCTCAGCTACGGCGGCATCAATGCTTCTAGAAAACTGCGGAACGTCTCCTAATCGCTTGCGAATCGGGAGCTTGGTTCTGTTCATCTTTTCTATCTGTTGTTGTGTGATGAAGAAATAAAGCAAGGGTGAGCAGCAAGCCCACCAAAATAATATGTATAATGATTAACAATATATGAGTCTTCTCATAGTACTCATGAAAGTCTTGGTCAAAAGAAATGAACCAAGTTGATATCTTAATGCGATGAAGTCGCAAAATATTCAGTGTATATATATATATTCATATATACTTTTCAAAATATTGGAAGTCCTCTTCCATGCATAATACACACAGAGTTCCAGTGTATAACTGTATAAAAATATCGTTGCAAGGTGATCTCATATATCTAACCTTGTCTCAACATTATTCTGAAAATCTTTATCATGCATAAGATAATCATTTACTAGATATAAGTTTAAAAGATGAAGTTACCAGATACTCCAATATACTTATATCTTTTCCAAATACTACTTGAACTACCACCGTTCAAGTTATAATTAGTTCAGAAGTTCATCACATAGATGAGACTACAAGATAATACTTGAATAGATTTAACCTTTAAAATATCATCAAAATAAAATGAAGTTATGAGATACTTCATTTGATGTAAACATCATTTTGAAAACTTGACCATGCCAACACTCAACAATCGCCCAACCGTAGCCTTTCTATCGAAGTGCTCTGGGTAGTGTTGCAGAAATTATCCAATTGGATGATGAACTCATTACGGGAGTTTGCCGCGCCAGGAAGACCACTTACGATGATCAGTCGTAGTAGTACAACCCCACCATTTTCTACATGTAGAGGAGAACCTGTCGGATTTACTTGTCAACCGAACACTGAACTCCTAAGGAATGGACCGCCTTAGCGGAACTTCCAGGCCATTTGGGCCAATATAATAAGGCTGGGCCGGCGCTACTCGACCACTTACGCCACTCCTAGTTCAGATGAAATCCATGACTCTGAAACGTAAAGCTCGTTTCCCCCTTTCCCCAAGTAGAAACTTGTTGATACGGCTCCACCAAGAAGTCGTACCTAGTTGGAAAGGAAAACTCACCGATATTTCCCAGGCGATGCCTGTTAATGGATTAACTTGTTCCAAGAATTTTACTTCCCGAATATTGGGTAAGTAATCAAAAACTCTTTTACCAAGACAGCAACCTTGTTGCGAATATAAAACACACCACCGAGCCGGATCCCCCAGGTTTTGAGCGAGTATTTAAATCCCCTTTCTAAAAGGAAGATCTTAAATATAAAAATAGTTTTGGGATCCGCTCTAACTTTTGAAAATCATTTTAAAGACTCGAAAACACTTTAAAGAGTGTTTGGAGTAAAACTAATTTAATGAAGTAAATCAGTCCCCAGAATATTTAGAAAATGTCTGAATATTATTATTTAAATAATATTCCCATAAAAAATAATCTTTATAAAATAATTGAAGTAGAAGTATTAAAACTTATACTTGAAATGAATAGCAAATAATCAAAGATATACTTATACGAAAGTAATATCTTTATTTGAATAATCAAAAATAAGTTTGATTATCGACACCTTATTCTTTAATAAAATAAAGAATATATCTCAGCAAACAATCGGAGTCATAGATCCTCAAATTAATATTCAAATAATATTCAATAAATAAAATAAGCTGAGTCATAATACCTCGAATGAATATTATAAATAATATTCATTAAATAAAATAAAGGAGTCATACATTCTCAAATGAATATTCAAATAATATTCAATAAATAATATAAAAGAGTCATAAGCCCTCGAATAATATTCGAAATAATATTCAAATAAATAAATAAAGTTAAAGTTATCGAATAAACCTTATTCGATTAATAGTTTGGAAAACTATAACCATATATATATATATATAAATATATATATATATATATCCATATCCATATATACAAGATTACTCGGGATCCTCGACTCCCGGTTTTTAGAAAATATTTTCACCTTTGGGTCCCTATACTAAGGGTATATGCAAGTTACCGCTATTCTCTAGCATAGGTATTATCAACTGAACCAACAGATATAAATTTCAAGAATATGAAACAGGCATGCATATATATACCATATTAGCATGCTCCAATATATCGCAAAATTTGCTAATAACAATCATGCAATATCACAAGATAATGCATATACATATATTTACATCACAACAACAGTATAACGGGTAGAAAACTTGCCTGAGCGACTGGGGTTACGAATGGCTCGGGACGAGTCTGGTAACCTATAAACAACAAGTAAGTTGGAATTAAACCAAAGTCACTTGTAAATCTATACTTTAACTAACTTAGACTCTAACGCTTGTTTTGCGCTCACTGATTCGCTTAAGCCACTCGGGTACCCTCGGCTCCACCATTTTTAATAATTTAACCTTTATGAGTTTTAAAGCGATTCCTTCGCGAGTGTCTTACCAACTGCCTAACACACTTACCATAAATGTTTCATACATTAATTAACCCTTTTTGGTCTTTAATCTATGTTTCAAAATAAGGCGAGGGGAAAAGTTTCGTTCGCGAAACGCCGTTACTTGAAACGGTCGTTTCTCCTAAACCGTGCATCGGAATCGAACGAACTACATATCAAAACGAAGCTCGTAATATGAGCTATCTAAACATGGCAGTGGTCATAATCTAGCAGGGGGTTCTCGGGTCCTAATGTTATGCACAAAAACAGTCTACAGGAAATCGGACGTTACGACGGCTATGTTTACGCGATTTCCCAAACTTTAAACCATTCAATCCCAACCACAAATCAACCCCAAATCAATCATACAACCAATATCCCTCCAAACCACATCATAACAGCCCCAACAAATCCACATTAACCATTTATACTTATTCCTCACATGAACTAAAGGCTTTACTTAGGTTCTTTAACTAATTACCAAGATTTACAACTCCAACAATGCAATAAAACCAACTAATCTCTACAAACTCAACCAAACCTCAACCAATCAAGCATCATGCTTCACATATGCTATATCAAACACATTCAATCCTAATTACTCAAAACTAAAGCTAGGGTTTGTAGTTTATACCTTCCTTGGAGAGTGGAGAATCAAGAGAATAGCTTGGAATCACCTTTAAAGCCCTTATCCAAGCTTAATCTAAACAAAACTTCAAGAACACAAATTTTAGTTCTTGAAAACACTATTCACCATCTTCTTTTATGATTTATAGAAAAAGATTGGCTTGGAATTAGAAGCTTAAACTTATAGGAAGTATGTAACTATCCATGGGGAAGCTTAGATAATTACCTTGCTAAATAGTAAGTGGAGGAGCTTGGACTTCCCATTTCTTAAGAAAAAACCCGAGAGCATGAAGAAGAAGAAGAGAGATTTTTGTGTTTTGGCTTGATTTGCCTTTGGTTGGTTGATTTTTGTTGTTTGCTTTAGTGAATTACCTAGTTGCCCTTGGTTTTGTGTGGTTAAAAAGTCACCACATCTCCTTCCTTTCTTGTCATGCCTATGTCATCCTCATGATGTCATCCTCCCATCCTTGTCCTCTTTCTATTGGTTGGATGACATCATTCCCACTAATCCCTTTGATTAACTTCCTAATCGTTTGCCTAATGACCGCTGATCTGTTATACGGTTCGCTTAACTTTCGTTTTCGTTTATCGTTTGAGGGATCATACCCGGGATCTTATTACTTAGGTTCCCTTAACCTTTCTCAATATATTATATTCCTTTTATGATCCTCTCCTATAATCCTTTTATTTAAATCCTTTTTATCCTGTTACCTTTTTCTCAAATCTTTCCGTATCTAGTGTATTTCCGGGAAAAATCAAAGTGTTCGCATTTGGATTCTGACGATCTTTACATACACTTATATCCCATATAAAGTACTAATAAAATCTCAGAATATCCATATCAGAACCCCTACATAGTGTGGCATGAACAGTTTTCTCATTCAGCAAAAACACTATTCATAAGGGTTTCAAAAATTTCCAAAAATTGGGGTTATTACAGTCTCTCCTCCTTAAAAAGATTCCGTCCCGGAATCGGATAGAAATAAATAGGGATACTTTCTTAGTATTGCACTTTCTAACTCTCAAGTCAATTTTCCCACATTGTGGTTCTACCATCAAACTCTTACTAGTTTGATAACCCTTCTCCTAAGCACTCGTTCCTTTTCACTCTATAACCCTTCCTGGTTGCTCCATATAGGTTACGTCGGGTTGCATATCTATGCGCTCATATGCCCCTATTTATCTGGCATCTGAATTACACTTCCTTAACATTGATACGTGAAACACGTTACGACCTGCTACATGTTCGGGGTTAGGGCTAGCTCATATGCTAACTTCCCAAACGTCTTAATATATCCAAGGGTCCAACAAATTGTAGACTTATCTTTCCTTTCTTTTCGAACCTCATCAATCCTTTCCAAGGGATACCTATAACATTACTAGGTCCCCTATTTCATACTCTTTATTCTTTCGTGTCAAATCAACATACTTATCATGACCATCTTGGGCTACTACCAGCCGTCCTCTGATTAGATCTATCATATCCTTGGTCCTTTGGACTACTGCGGGTCCGAGCATCTTGCGCTCTACAACTTCATCCTAACATAAGGGAGATCGACATTGTCTTCCCTCAATGATCTCATAAGGCGACATCTCGATAATGACATATGATCTATTGTCGTAAGATAACTCAATCCGAATTAAGTGATCATTCCAAATTCTTTCAAGTCTATTGCACAGACTCTCATTATTGCTTTTAACATTAGAGCTTCTGCTTCTCAATACCCATTCTTTTCCAGTTCGTAATCGCTACTACCTTCCGTTCCTAATATTATACTGGTTATACTTTTGCTCGTTAGCGTTCTATAACCTTTTAATAACCACGTCAACCTTAGTATCACGAATGTGTTCCCATTCCGCATACTACCACCACTTTATTACTCCTTTATCAGTTGCTTCTATTTTCCAAAATTTGATCAATCAAATAGAAGTAAAGGAATTTGTTGAGAGATCACTATGATCATGAACACTTGTTATATCGCATAGTTAGTACAGAAGGTGGCCAGCCTTTAGTACTTGACAAGCAATTAAACAATAGCTGGTATCCTACTCGGCTTCTATCACACAGATAGATAGTCATTCGGCAATACCTCCCCTTCTGGAAGGGTTGTTCTCCTCAGCTTACATGAAATGAAAAGAAGAGAAAAGAACGAATTGAAGAGAATTGTATATTCATAAAAAAAAATTTATTGCCATAAAATATCTGGCTTGGAACCTACCTCTGAACTATAGAGGTTTGTCATAGGAGAACAAAACATATATGTATTTATATCAACATCAAGTATTATAGCATCGTATTTCACGTGCCTAAATATTTTCGTTATCCCGTCCATCATTCAATGGACCCATGCTCTTCCTCGAGCTTATACACAATTACCTTTGAAACTCCCTCGACATCGAAAATCGAATCTGGGATCTCATTCTAGACATCATCGTTACTCGAATTCTATGCTTGCACCGCAACCTTCCTCGTATAATAATACGACTCTCTATTGATAAGAAAGAATAATAATTCACTATGTAGATACTCTACTTAATTAGTCTATTAATGATAACTTATACACTACCACGACCCGATTAGTGGTACTCAATCTCAACACCCATTCCAATACAACTCTCACGGTTGTAATCAGCTCAATACTCGCAGAATCATTGCTGCCTTACTATGGTCCACCACTGACCTACTGTAGTCATTCACTTTCCATGAAGTCTTAATAGCTAACCATACGGAGTCCATACATCTCGTATCTAATTCTCCTAAGGAGTTAACATAACCACCAATCATAATTCATGAAGGACACTCCAAACTCTGACGTACTTTCATGACATGAAGTAGATAAAATTGCAGAAGAGTTTCAATCAAAGCAACGATAGCAGGTTAATACCATTCTTAATCATATGCCTTAAATAGAAGACTTAACTCAAAGGTTCGTCTAGTCCTTTTTGAAACATGGTCCTGGCTTATCTCAAGATAGGACCTCCTAAGATAGATAGCCCGCTCATGGCGATTACACGAATTAAACCTTTACCAACTACTATTACGGTTGGGTATTGCACAGTCATCAGAAGGAATGTCAATCTTCCAAACCATAATACAACCTTCACAGTTTTAACCATCCTCACTGTATTATTTTGGCACAAGCGCCTATAATTATCCTCTTACCTTTAAAGTGTCGGCCACCTCTTTGGCCTTTCCTGATAGTAAAATTTCCCTACAGTCCCTGTCATTTTAACCACCTCCAAATAAATTTTCTACCTCATTTCAATCACAGCTTATGTGAAGATGTTTTCCTTAAAATCTGATGAGTAAAAAAAAATCACCATTTTTCCATAAGTTATTGCCTCAGTCTTTAGAGGTTAATCACTGTCACGACTGACTCTCAATTATACTTAGAACATCTTTTATCTTAAGTCCTAATTGCCTGGAACAATTTCGACCTTTACTGGTTCGATCCATACTTTCTCGTGGTTTAACACGTGCCCCACTTGGCTTCATTATAATTACGTCATATTTCTTTTATCAACATTTTTATTCTTGAGAATTTTGAATATTACCTTTCTCCTTGTAAAACCTCTAAGGTTATCCTTCAATCGTTCCTCCTGTATTCCCTAGATACAGGGCATATTAAAATACCATTTACTATTACTAGAACCATTGTCTATATACTTCTGAAAAATTTCTCCACTGATTCTTAAGTGTTGTTGCTACATTAACCCTTTCCAAATCATACTGTCAAAACTCATACTGTCCCTATTAAGGGTGAAATTCCAACCTTTATGCATTCCCCTAGGATTCATTTTAAGTTACCGATGTTCTATCCTTAATTCCACCTTTAAAAGGTACCTGCATCCTTCCATGGATAAATCAAGTCATATATCCCTGATAAGGGTGTCTTATTCAATCATTCCCACCTCGATAGTCTATACCTAACTTCATAATAGCATCCTTATTCAAATTGAGGTCAATCCATATGGCCTCCAAAAGATAACAATGGTCATCCACTTTTCTTTCTTGATTTGGTAATGATAACATGGATGTTCTGGAAGATATTGGTCATGTTCAACGTGAACTTCTTCTTAATAATTCCTTATTTACTTTTGTTGTTTATCTCAACAGTCATCTCAATTTTGGGATATCTTTCATATCTGGCGTCTCCCTTTCTGGGTATCATTCCACCGGTCTTACACTTTACCTTCTTGAAGGTCACTTCCTTCACCCAATTTTCTTAATTTCTTACTTTCTTGTCTCCTCAGTCTATCCGCGTCTCATTATTTATCCTTCGAATTATCTCAAGGTTTCCTCGAATCTTCCCAACTTACAGGGGATAAAATATATGTATCTCTTATACCTTCAACCATCAATTTAACTCATGGTGAATCACTCTCATCCGGACGATTACCTACTTTTCTATTTCTATTTCTACGAGTCTTTAGCGTTTCCTCATACCCAACTCCCTTATCATTCCTCAAACTCTCTTGCCTTTATATTCCTTTCTCTTATCGTTATTTCATGAACCAACACAACATAAGCATTGATTTCAAACATCCCGTTATTCTGGATTCGTGTCTTCATAACGAATCTTGATAACTTTTACAACTTAGATTCATAATTCATCATACTCGTCTGCCTTTGTTCTGGCTCTTAAGCTTTTACACTATCTCCATAACCTTGGGAAGTACTTTCCTGAAAACAATTGACTGAACTTAAATCAGTTTATTATAATCTCTTGCTCCATGCCTTCCTTGGCCTTTCACCAGCGGGTGGTCTCTCTCTTAGGAGGGTAAGTGACAAAACAGTCTTTTGTGGTTCGTCAATCATTTAGAATCTCAAATGATTCATCTATTTCCTTTAGCCAGGCTCTTGCCTCGACTGGGTCAGCTTGTTCCTTGGAACTCTGAGAGCTTAGCGACTTAAAGGTCATGAAAGAATTTCTCACCGCACTGTCTCCTCAGGGTGGTGGTTGGGGATAATAGTCTAAGTTCTTTTTATACAGGTCCATGAATTGCCGTATAGGAGTACCGTCTCGGGTCCCCTTTCCTTACTCGACTTTCTGTTTCCTTAGTATGAAATGTTTCATCCTACTCCCCATAATTGGGGTCATCTTTTAATTTAAAATCCTCATTTTCCACTCCATTATGTCATGGGTTCCTTCTATCTTGATGGCGACCTCCCTGATTATCACGTTCAGGGTTTGCTCTAAATCTTATTCCTCAAACCATGGCTCTCATCTAAGTTCTCATCCTTACGCTCTTGAACTTTCGGAACCCAAATTCTATAGGAATACCTCATTATTCCCTTATCATCTTTCTCGATATTAATCTTTTATCTAATTGTTGGCTCTCTGCCTTTATTCATAACTTTTTTTGGCACAATATGTTCCTTTCCAATAATTCGGGCTGTATTGCAATCTCAAACAACTTTTCGGTACCGGCTCCGGTTACCTTCATATCTATTTCCATTTTTTTTTTCAAAATCTCTTATCAACCCTCCCAAAGTCATTATCATCTTGAGTCTCTCCTTTTTACTAAGGGCATCAGCCACCACATTGGCTTTCCCCGAATAATAAAGAATCTCCCAATCATAATTCTTGATTAGCTCTAACCGCCTCCTCTGGCGTATGTTGAGCTCTTTCTACGTAAAAAGGTACTAGAGCTCCTATGGTTTGTGTAAATCTTGCACTTCTCTCCATACAAGTAGTGCCTCCAATCTTTAGGGAAAAACTATTGCCACGAGCCCAAGCTCATGGGTGGGGATATCGAATTTTATATTCCCTTAATTATCTTGACGCGTACGCGATTACCTTGCTGTGCTGTATAAGAAGCACCCTAATTCCTTATGCGAAGCATCACTACATTTCACAAAATCTCATTTTCCATCCGGCAACGCCAACATAGGGAACGTCACCAACCTTTGCTTCGGTTCTTAAAAGTTGTTCTCACATTTCTCTGTCCATTCGAACTTCTCAGTCTTACGAGTAAGCCGCGTTAAAGGGGCTACTATCTTTACAAACTTGAACGAACCTCTGGTAGTGACCGGCCAATCCTACCTCTGGTAGTCGACCCAACCAGGGTCATCAATTCATCAGTGGTCCTTTATCCAATCTCGTCAGGATCCTCCATGGGATCCTCCTCAGCAACTATCCCTTCTAGGACAACATCCTCAACCGCTACATCCTCAATATCAACATCATCCGGTCCTGCGTTAGGACGCTCTATTGGATCCACAATCTGATCTCCAATTAGTAATAAAACATCATCGTGTTGATGTTCCTCAACTTCAGGGTTCGGAGTCCCGCTACCATATACGATAACGAACTACGCTTCTATCGCTACATTTATAAGGGTTCCCATAAGGGTTTCAACTGTCAGTACTACGTTAGGTAGTCCGACTATGAACTTGGCAAGAGTTCTTATTATCTTAGTGAACTTATTATCTTAACGTCCCATCATCTCTGAGGTTTATAACGCTTAGCTGTGATACCATTTCTGTAACACCCCCAGATCCGGGGTCGGGGATCCGGGTCGTCACGAGTTCCATTTCCCTTAATAACACCCAATCTTAATAATTACTCAACTACTCTGTACTGTGACCCCACAATAAACATACACACCACACGTTATAGTCTCAGAGATGAACATCCAAAAATAACCACAAGTCATTTTATTCCATAATTATCTGCCAATACACCTTAAAAGGTTTTCTGAATAAATTTACATTTCTTTGTCATTATTACAATTCATAAATATAAATAAATCTGGTACATCAAAAGTTAAAAGCCTAGCCTATTGGTAGTTCCTACCTCAGCTACGGCGGCATCAATGCTTCTAGAAAACTGCGGAACGTCTCCTAATCGCTTGCGAATCGGGAGCTTGGTTCTGTTCATCTTTTCTATCTGTTATTGTGTGATGAAGAAATAAAGCAAGGGTGAGCAGCAAGCCCACCAAAATAATATGTATAATGATTAACAATATATGAGTCTTCTCATAGTACTCATGAAAGTCTTGGTCAAAAGAAATGAACCAAGTTGATATCTTAATGCGATGAAGTCGCAAAATATTCAGTGTATATATATATATTCATATATACTTTTCAAAATATTGGAAGTCCTCTTCCATGCATAATACACACAGAGTTCCAGTGTATAACTGTATAAAAATATCGTTGCAAGGTGATCTCATATATCTAACCTTGTCTCAACATTATTCTGAAAATCTTTATCATGCATAAGATAATCATTTACTAGATATAAGTTTAAAAGATGAAGTTACCAGATACTCCAATATACTTATATCTTTTCCAAATACTACTTGAACTACCACCGTTCAAGTTATAATTAGTTCAGAAGTTCATCACATAGATGAGACTACAAGATAATACTTGAATAGATTCAACCTTTAAAATATCATCAAAATAAAATGAAGTTATGAGATACTTCATTTGATGTAAACATCATTTTGAAAACTTGACCATGCCAACACTCAACAATCGCCCAACCGTAGCCTTTCTATCGAAGTGCTCTGGGTAGTGTTGCAGAAATTATCCAATTGGATGATGAACTCATTACGGGAGTTTGCCGCGCCAGGAAGACCACTTACGATGATCAGTCGTAGTAGTACAACCCCACCATTTTCTACATGTAGAGGAGAACCTGTCGGATTTACTTGTCAACCGAACACTGAACTCCTAAGGAATGGACCGCCTTAGCGGAACTTCCAGGCCATTTGGGCCAATATAATAAGGCTGGGCCGGCGCTACTCGACCACTTACGCCACTCCTAGTTCAGATGAAATCCATGACTCTGAAACGTAAAGCTCGTTTCCCCCTTTCCCCAAGTAGAAACTTGTTGATACGGCTCCACCAAGAAGTCGTACCTAGTTGGAAAGGAAAACTCACCGATATTTCCCAGGCGATGCCTGTTAATGGATTAACTTGTTCCAAGAATTTTACTTCCCGAATATTGGGTAAGTAATCAAAAACTCTTTTACCAAGACAGCAACCTTGTTGCGAATATAAAACACACCACCGAGCCGGATCCCCCAGGTTTTGAGCGAGTATTTAAATCCCCTTTTTAAAAGGAAGATCTTAAATATAAAAATAGTTTTGGGATCCGCTCTAACTTTTGAAAATCATTTTAAAGACTCGAAAACACTTTAAAGAGTGTTTGGAGTAAAACTGATTTAATGAAGTAAATCAGTCCCCAGAATATTTAGAAAATGTCTGAATATTATTATTTAAATAATATTCCCATAAAAAATAATCTTTATAAAATAATTGAAGTAGAAGTATTAAAACTTATACTTGAAATGAATAGCAAATAATCAAAGATATACTTATACGAAAGTAATATCTTTATTTGAATAATCAAAAATAAGTTTGATTATCGACACCTTATTCTTTAATAAAATAAAGAATATATCTCAGCAAACAATCGGAGTCATAGATCCTCAAATGAATATTCAAATAATATTCAATAAATAAAATAAGCTGAGTCATAATACCTCGAATGAATATTATAAATAATATTCATTAAATAAAATAAAGGAGTCATACATTCTCAAATGAATATTCAAATAATATTCAATAAATAATATAAAAGAGTCATAAGCCCTCGAATAATATTCGAAATAATATTCAAATAAATAAATAAAGTTAAAGTTATCGAATAAACCTTATTCGATTAATAGTTTGGAAAACTATAACCATATATATATATATATATAAATATATATATATATATATATATCCATATCCATATATACAAGATTACTCGGGATCCTCGACTCCCGGTTTTTAGAAAATATTTTCACCTTTGGGTCCCTATACTAAGGGTATATGCAAGTTACCGCTATTCTCTAGCATAGGTATTATCAACTGAACCAACAGATATAAATTTCAAGAATATGAAACAGGCATGCATATATATACCATATTAGCATGCTCCAATATATCGCAAAATTTGCTAATAACAATCATGCAATATCACAAGATAATGCATATACATATATTTACATCACAACAACAGTATAACGGGTAGAAAACTTGCCTGAGCGACTGGGGTTACGAATGGCTCGGGACGAGTCTGGTAACCTATAAACAACAAGTAAGTTGGAATTAAACCAAAGTCACTTGTAAATCTATACTTTAACTAACTTAGACTCTAACGCTTGTTTTGCGCTCACTGATTCGCTTAAGCCACTCGGGTACCCTCGGCTCCACCATTTTTAATAATTTAACCTTTACGAGTTTTAAAGCGATTCCTTCGCGAGTGTCTTACCAACTGCCTAACACACTTACCGTAAATGTTTCATACATTAATTAACCCTTTTTGGTCTTTAATCTATGTTTCAAAATAAGGCGAGGGGAAAAGTTTCGTTCGCGAAACGCCGTTACTTGAAACGGTCGTTTCTCCTAAACCGTGCATCGGAATCGAACGAACTACATATCAAAACGAAGCTCGTAACATGAGCTATCTAAACATGGCAGTGGTCATAATCTAGCAGGGGGTTCTCGGGTCCTAATGTTATGCACAAAAACAGTCTACAGGAAATCGGACGTTACGACGGCTATGTTTACGCGATTTCCCAAACTTTAAACCATTCAATCCCAACCACAAATCAACCCCAAATCAATCATACAACCAATATCCCTCCAAACCACATCATAACAGCCCCAACAAATCCACATTAACCATTTATACTTATTCCTCACATGAACTAAAGGCTTTACTTAGGTTCTTTAACTAATTACCAAGATTTACAACTCCAACAATGCAATAAAACCAACTAATCTCTACAAACTCAACCAAACCTCAACCAATCAAGCATCATGCTTCACATATGCTATATCAAACACATTCAATCCTAATTACTCAAAACTAAAGCTAGGGTTTGTAGTTTATACCTTCCTTGGAGAGTGGAGAATCAAGAGAATAGCTTGGAATCACCTTTAAAGCCCTTATCCAAGCTTAATCTAAACAAAACTTCAAGAACACAAATTTTAGTTCTTGAAAACACTATTCACCATCTTCTTTTATGATTTATAGAAAAAGATTGGCTTGGAATTAGAAGCTTAAACTTATAGGAAGTATGTAACTATCCATGGGGAAGCTTAGATAATTACCTTGCTAAATAGTAAGTGGAGGAGCTTGGACTTCCCATTTCTTAAGAAAAAACCCGAGAGCATGAAGAAGAAGAAGAGAGATTTTTGTGTTTTGGCTTGATTTGCCTTTGGTTGGTTGATTTTTGTTGTTTGCTTTAGTGAATTACCTAGTTGCCCTTGGTTTTGTGTGGTTAAAAAGTCACCACATCTCCTTCCTTTCTTGTCATGCCTATGTCATCCTCATGATGTCATCCTCCCATCCTTGTCCTCTTTCTATTGGTTGGATGACATCATTCCCACTAATCCCTTTGATTAACTTCCTAATCGTTTGCCTAATGACCGCTGATCTGTTATACGGTTCGCTTAACTTTCGTTTTCGTTTATCGTTTGAGGGATCATACCCGGGATCTTATTACTTAGGTTCCCTTAACCTTTCTCAATATATTATATTCCTTTTATGATCCTCTCCTATAATCCTTTTATTTAAATCCTTTTTATCCTGTTACCTTTTTCTCAAATCTTTCCGTATCTAGTGTATTTCCGGGAAAAATCAAAGTGTTCGCATTTGGATTCTGACGATCTTTACATACACTTATATCCCATATAAAGTACTAATAAAATCTCAGAATATCCATATCAGAACCCCTACATAGTGTGGCATGAACAGTTTTCTCATTCAGCAAAAACACTATTCATAAGGGTTTCAAAAATTTCCAAAAATTGGGGTTATTACAGGTGCATTGAATGTGCCCCTTCGGGAAACACCCCAAAAAGTTATGACCCAAATCCATCAACCTTCAACTATGCATGTTTCCAAGTCTAAGAGGGAGATGGAGTCCAAGCTAAAATCCAGCCAAATTTTAGTCAAAGTAAAGATGATGTTGGTTTGGACAGACTCAAGATGGCAGCCGAGGTACCTTGCCTTTGTTAGTGTTTGTGCCATAGAGACAACACTATGATATTTTATTTTAAGACATTTGGAATATTAATATTTATGTTCTAACGATTATTTTTTTTATAATTTATTAAATCTTAATTTATTGTGATATAAATGTTAGATTAATAAATGTCCTTGGAATATGATATGAATTCTATACCTCTAAGTACGTGACTTAGAAATGAGATTATGAGAATAGTATCAATATTCCTAAAGTTCCTAGTCAAGTATTATTATTAAGGGACAATAATAATGCATTAAGACTGTTTTGTTTGTTGACTGATGATCACATCTCATTTATAATTATTATATTTTTATAGGAGAATTAATGTACATTTATTACATTAAAAGTTACCTGTGACCGGGTAATGATAAAAGTGTAATTCAGGTATATTATGAATCGTATGAGAAATATGAATGATCTAGAATTTATTTAACCCTCCTAGTTTTAGGAGTGATATTATTGGCCTCTTGTGTGAGCTAGACTATGAAATGCGTGGCTACGCTCAAATGTTGATTTGATATGATAGTCTACTCATTGATCAGGGAAACCTGGATTAAACATTGATGAGGATGACACATTACATGCCTCTAGTTTAAATTATAATATCTGGTTAAAGGGATTATATTATATTGTACATTATTCACAAAAGGTTAAATCGATCACCGATTGAAATATTATTACTTGGGTAGCAATGATGTATTAATAGATGTCGCTCATTGTTTACAATTTTAAATTAGATTTAAAATTTGTTGCCAACGTAATAATAACCTATAGGGTCACACACAAAGAATTCTTGAAGGATTATTTAATTTAAATTGGATTTAAATTATATTAAAGTAATTCGAATTATTTATAATATTAATTAAGTATGACTTAATTAATTAGATAAATAATGATATTCGAATTTACTAATATTAATTATGAAATTTTGTTGTTAAATAATTAAGTGTGACTTAATTATTATACAAATAGGAATTTTGAATTAATTATAACTCCTAATTAGTTAAGAGTTATAATTCATTTTTCTACTCTCTATATAATATCTCTTGTGGCTGATTTTTTTTTTAAAGACGTTTACTAAAACCCTAGACATCAAGAGAGAAGATGAAGAGAGCAAGAAGAAACGAGTTTGTGTTAGTACACATCCAATTCTTGAGTTCAAGCATTCGTGTGGATACCGATAGAGCGTAGATCGCGAGAGCGGGATTCGTGGTGATTGAACCATCTTTGAATCTCCATTATCCAACTAATTTGTAAAGCTTATTAAGGGAAACAATCTGATCTACGAATTAAATATATGTTTTTCGCATGGATCATGCGATGGGTTTCGAAAATTCTGGTTGTTCACGTTTTTTAATTACTGTTTCTGTTGCATTTATGTGCTCGAAACCCTTCATCCTTGACAAGAAATTTGATGAATTTCTAGAACCCCTGAGGGTCTCTCTAAATTTTAACCATTTTTTATACAAGAAGGCCGTAGATAAAAACATAAATTTCTTGAGGGTGGTGTTCGTGACTAAGTAAGGATTCAAGGAGAGGAGCGTAATTATTAATGTGAATAACTCAGGGGTAGACAGGTGTATGCAGGGGTCTCTTTCTTTCCTACAATCAAGAAGAGCATATGAGCTGGATATCTTCATCAACAGAGTAAGGGTGGTGATTCCAGAGGACACTCACATGCTTAATGAGCTCAAAAAGGGTCATATAGGTGCATTTCCTGAAGCATACTTGTAGCCAAGTAAGGGAGTGCCTACATTTTTCCTAACACCAAAAGATGCAAACATTTTCAAATTCCCAAATAGTGTGTCATGGGAAACTTAAGACTGATAATGACATTAGAGACAGATCTGAAAACTAAGAAGATCAAGACAATTGAAGATGGGGAGATGATCAAGATACTGTCTAAGTACTTAAAGAATACTAAAATTATGCTACCTAGAACTCAGATCAATACAAAAGATGATTTGGATGATGATGAGAAGAAGAAAGATGAGCATAAATCTTCTGGATCAAATCTAAATCATCCCAGCAAAATAAGTGGTAGCAAGATGGATGATAAAAGTAAGAGTAAGGAGGAGAAGAAAGGGAAGGACGAAGGAAAGAAAAAGAAGGGAGACGGAGAAGATGGGAAGAAGATACAAAAAGCACCAGAAATTCAAATATCAAAAACTCTATGTGGCGCCCTCCAAACCCGGGTCAGAAGTTTGGGGTCCACACACATACACACACCTTATTTATAACCTGCTTATAACAATAATAAAGATAATAATATGCAATGACCCTACTTACCGACTACCACGGATCGCAACAGGTTAAAGTATGCACACAAGCCACACACACACACTTATAAATACAAACGCCAAAATCCCAACTATTCAAACTTACAACTGAATATTAAATATTATTACAAACTTCATAAACTTATACTATTCCAAAAGTTGTCAGTTAGCTTAACTCGATCAACCTGGACCCCTAGTTCTCGCAATGGATTGGGGATCCTCGCTACCAACAGGTTCCCTCTTAACTGGAAAAGAACATAAACAACATCGCACAAATGAGCTAACTAGCCCAGCAAGTCACATTGACAATACTGAGAATAAAATGATCAAGTGAAATGATTTGAGGTATCAAGTGAATAATGAATAATAATTCAGAATTGGATATTATATTTTCATTTTAAAAATTAAGGTTAGGCTGCTGATCAGTCACGCACTAACCCCGAGCAAGGCACACAGTTCTGCTCTAATTACTGGATCCAAGGCACAGATTTGCCTAACTTGACCACCAATCTGGTCTGACTACGAATTTGGTCCACAATTTTATAAAATAATCCAATTTTATCACAATAACAGAATAAACAATGTAAAGGAATAAACAAAATCTTAATCAATATAAAATATTACAATAATGAGATGGGTTTCAATCTTCACAAGGAAACATAATAATAATTCCAAAAAAAAAAATAGCTATCAGTTGGTGAAAGAATTGGATAACAAAAGAATCAAGGTTTCAAAGTTAAAATGATTTGGTCTTTTAATGTATAGGGTATCATGGTTTGAGTATATAAGGAAATCCGGGTTCAGTGTTTAGTTTGTATGTATTTGTGGAGTAGTATCATATATTTGTGGTTCGTATTCGGGTATTCAGTAATCAATGGTTCAGAAAGAATAAGGTTTATGGCTCAACGATCAATAGCTGAAATCAAGGTTTAGGGTTCAGTGCTTCAAAGCACTTGTAATATAAAACAGAACTATCAACTATTCACAATATATCTCGAGAAAGTTCTGAACACTTGCCTGATATTAGCTTGCTATACTTCACTAATTTCCAATCATAATCTCCTATTCCTCGACTACTTGCTTCCCTTTCCTATGCCTTGCCTCTTCTGCTCACATATCATAAGTATCTATCAATACTCAACTCATATGATTATATTCGGTATACACTTCTATCTACCCTTCGTTTTACCCAAATCCGATTAACGGATTGAAAGTTATGCTAAAAACAAGAAAACACTGATCACATAGACCGACAGTCAAACAAACAAGTCACGTATAACATATAGCACGTCAAACAATCAATGAAACTTCATTTATAAGGAAGTCTCGGGTTATAAACAGTCTTTCGGGTATTTAATATGATTTTTTAAATATTTTTCGGAGTCAAAATGGGTCGTTGGATCAATATCGGGTAATAAACAGAGTCTGATTACTCGAATCTGACTCTAAAATAATTTTATAATATTTATCGAGCCTTGAAAAGAATTTAAAATAATATTTTAAAGTTCAAAACTATTTTTCAGGATTTTTAAATCATTTTAAAATAATTAAATCCAATTAAATAATCAATTAAAATCAATTAATAAATAAATAAACTAATTAATCAATTAATATTTAAATTAATTGAACAATAGAATAATTATTATTAATTAAAATTAATTAATTAAGTAATTTAGATTTATTTTTGAATTAAAAATAATTTTCAGAATTAAAATATTGATTTTAAAATATTTAAAATAATTTTTGAAAATAAATTATAACCAGAAATATCATTTTTATAAATTTTAAAAATAGAAATCATATTTTTGTAAGTTTTTAAAACAGAAGTGCACAATTTGCAAACTTTCCAAACTAGGGGGTCGAAATGCAATTCGACCACCCTCATCCCTCAACCTCGCCGGCAGACGGCCGGGAAGCCATTAACGGCGACCCGCCGCCGCGCAAGCTCGCCGGAATCACACCACAAAGCTCAGAATGATTTAAAAACTAAGGGAAATGTGTGGGTAATTGCCTGGAACTTATTCATGCAAACAAATCAAGCAAACAAACTCTTATTTAGCTGGATTTGTGCCCGGAAACGAAGAACTCCGGCGAACTTTCAAATCACAACCACGGTCACTACGAGCAACGTCGATTAGCAAGCTATATATGAATCGATTGCAAATTTCAAGGGGAACAAAACCCACCCAACCTCAACGACTTTTAATCCCTATTTAAGATACCCCTAAAATTAATCAAGAATATTCATATGAACATAAACCCTAATTTTTAAGTTCGAGAATCAAACCCTAATTTGAACATGTTATTGAACTCCAAATTGATCATATGATATACCAAAATTATCAGGAAGACAAGCTCTACAACATGCAATCGTCAAATCATTCAAACAATAATCCGAACAAAAATTCATCATTTTTAACCAAAATAATTCGAAAATAAATGAAAGAATATAAAATAAACCTTTGATTCTGCAGTTCTGAAACTTGGATAATCTGATAGAACACTTCGAGACCTTCGTTTTGGTTACTCGAGCTTCCCAAACAGAAATCAATAACACCTTCAAAAGCTGGTTTGATTATTGAAAGTTTATATGAATATAAGGATTTTCTCTGGCAAATTCTGTAAATACTATTTGTAAATGATTTTCTGTACGAAATATAATACGGTAAAGGCTATTTATAATTACGGAAAATTAATATCCCGTTGGATCATTTCGGATATAAAATAGTACGTTTATTTATAAAAATAGATCCAAACGATAACGGTTTTCGGGATATTTATCCAAATCTGTACAATTTGTAATACGGTCTTGGTCTCAGCGCCTGGTTACACGTATTACGAGGTGATAATTATAATAGTTTAATAAAAAGATCCCGTTTATCGAAAATACGAGTTTTATTGATTTACCGAAATGAATCTTGTATCGAAAATATTGTGTCAGGACCCGCACATGTCAAACCGTACGCCGGATCGAAAAAGTCAAAACATGAAAAATGCTCGGAATATTGCAATGGGGTTAGAAAGGAGTTTTCGGAAAAGTTTCGGGTTATAAAACGTAAAAACGGGTGAAGTCAGCTGATCGCGATTATATAAAATAGTGTATAAATACTCGGAAAAAGAATTTATAAAATCCATAAATTTCCTATAAAATCATAGATCATCATAAAAATAAATAGGAAGATATGACAATTATCTATATTTTATTTTGGACATATAAAAATTAAAATACTCAATTTATATTATTTTTAAACATCCAAACACATATACCACTTAACAAATAATTCACAGAATAAATACTGAATATGCATAATATTTATTTATTAGCAAAAATAATTACACGATATATCCCAGATATTACATCCTTCCCCCCTTAAAAGGATTCTGTCCTCGGAATCTCCTAAGAAAACAAATGAGGATACTTTTCTTTCATATCAATTTCTAACTCCCAGGTTGACTCTTCAACCTTTGGGTTTCTCCGAAATACTCTTACTAACTTTACCACTTTATTTCTTAACACTTTCTCTCTTTCTTCTAGAATCTCTATAGGACTCTCTACATACGACAAATCTGCTTGAAGCTCTATTAGCTCGTATTCGATTACATGCCTGGAGTCTGGATTGTACTTCTTAAGCATCGATACGTGAAAAACATTGTGAATGTGCTCCATCTGCGGGGGTAACGCCAACTCGTAAGCTACTTTGCCCACACATTTTAGAATCTCAAAAGGTCCGACATATCTAGGGCTCAGTTTTCCTTTCTTCCCGAATCTTGTCAATCATTTCCACGGCGATACTTTCAGTAATACTAGATTTTCTTCTTCGAATTCCATATATATCCTTGATTGATCTGCATACTTCCTTTGACGGTCTTGTGCTACTACTAATCTCTTCTGGATAATTTCAACAACTTCCTTCGTCTGTTGCACCAATTCGGGTCCAAGTATCTTGCATTCTCCTACTTCATCCCAATATACTGGAGATCGACATTTGTGTTTATAAAGAGCTTCATAGGGTGGCATCCCAATGCTGGCATGATAACTGTTGTTGTAAGCAAATTCTACCAAGGGTAAATGCTCATCCCAACTTCCTTTGAAATTAATAGCACAAACATGTAACATGTCTTCGATTGTCTGGATTGTTCGTTCACTTTGGTCGTCCGTTTGTGGATGGTAAGACGTACTCATATTCAGTCTCGTTCCCAAACATTCTTGAAAACTCTTCCAAAATCTCGAGTTAAACCTCGGATCTCGATCGGATACTAGACACAGGAACTCCATGACGAACTACAATTTCTTTCAGGTACATATGGACTAACTTGTCTAGTGAAAATCTTTCATTTATAGGCAGAAAATGAGCTGACTTGGTAAGTCTGTCCACTATAACCCAAATGGCATCATGATTGGCTTTCGTCCTTGCTAATCCGCCTATGAAATCCATGGCAATATGTTCCCACTTCCGTTTTGGAATCTCAAATGGTTGTAACAATCCACTTGGTCTCTGATGTTCTGCTTTAACTCTTTGACATATATAACATCTGCTAACCCATTCTGCAATCTCCCTCTTCATATCCGGCCACCAATAATTTTCCTTTAAATCTCTATACATCTTGGTACTCCCGGGATGGATTGAATACCTTGAATTATGAGCTTCCTGTAAAATTTCATTCTTCAACTCCGTTACTGGTGGAATCCAAATTCTAGAAGAAAATCTAAGAATACATTGATCGTCATTTTGTGTGCACAACTCCTCACCTACCAAACGATTAATGTCCTGATTCATTACCTCCTATTGACACTTCCTTATGTTTTCTAACAACTTTGGTTGGAAAGTTATACTTTACACTTTCGCTTCATCAGGCTTGCAAACTCTGATTTCCAATTACAGTTTCTGAAATTCCTTGTATATCTCTTCGGGTACTGATAACACATTCAACTTTTCTTTCCGACTTAACGCGTCTGCCACAACATTTGCTTTACCGGGATGATAGTTAATCATGCAGTCATAATCCTTAATCAACGCTAACCATCTTCTTTGTCTCATATTAAGCTCCTTTTGTATGAATATGTACTTCAAGCTTTTATGATCCGTATAAATCTCGCATTTTTCTCCATATAGATAATGTCTCCAAATCTTCAAAGCGAATACTATGGTTGCTAGCTCCAAATCATGAGTAGGATATTTTTGTTCGTGTGGTTTCAATTGCCTTGACACATACGCAATAACCTTATCGTGCTGCATCAGAACGCATCCGAGTCCTTTATGAGAAGCATTGCTATAGATTACGAAATTTCCTTGATCGTCTGGAAGTGACAAAACAGGTGCCATGATTAATCTTTGCTTCAATTTGAAAACTTTCTTCACATTTGTCGTTCCATATAAACTTTTCATTCTTCCAGGTAAGCTTTGTCAATGGTGTTGCAATTCTTGAGAAATTTTGAATAAATCGGCGATAATATCCCGCTAATCCCGAGAAACTTCTTACCTCTGTCGGTGTTCTCGGTCTTTTGCAATTTGTAATTACTTCAATCTTCGCTGGGTCCACTTTGATCCCTTCATTACTGACTATGTGTCCTAAGAACTGAACTTCTTGTAGCCAAAACTCACACTTTGAGAATTTAGCATATAACTTTTTCTTCCTCAAAATCTCCAAAGCTGTCCTCAAATGTTCTGCATGATCCTCTTCTGTCTTTGAATAAATCAAAATATCATCTATAAACACAATAACAAACTTGTCCAAGTATTCCTTGAAAATTTTGTTCATCAGGTCCATGAATGCCGCCGGGGCATTGGTTAATCCAAAAGACATCACTAAAAATTCATAATGTCCATACCTTGTTCTGAAAGCTGTCTTTGGTATATCTTCTGGCTTAATCTTTAGTTGGTGATATCCCGATCTCAAATCGATCTTGGAGAAGTACTTGGCTCCTTTGAACTGGTAAAACAAATCACCAATCCTAGGCAATGGATACTTGTTCTTGATAGTAAGCTTGTTGAGTTCCCCATAATCGATGCACAGTCTCATGCTTTCATCCTTCTTTTTGACAAATAGTACCGGTGCACCCCACGGGGATACATTGGGTCTGATTACTCCTTTCTCTAACAATTCTTGTAATTGCTTTGCTAGTTCCTTCATCTCAACAGGCGTCATTCTGTACGGGGCCTTGGATATTGGTTTCGTTCCAGGTGCAAAATTGATCGCAAACTGTTATTCCCAGTGGACTAACAATGAGATTTACAGAAGGGGGGTTGAATGTAAATCTCAAAACTTTTTCAAGTTTTGAGCAATTTCTAGGGCTAAGTGTTTGAGTGATCAAATGTGTGTGAATTGCTTGAAGCTGATGCAGACAGATATATATTCAAACACAAATGTAATGAGCACAAAGAACTTAAAAACTTTTCTGGTGGATTTGTTGTTCCACCAGAGATGTGTTATTTCAGAAAATCTGTGATTCAAATAATTAAATCACAGCTGCTTCCTAGTACAAACTAGATGATTTTCTCTCTTGATATTTATAAACAGCACAGGAAAATTCATATCTAATTACTAGCTGCTACTTGGTTTATATATCACCAAGTTTACAAGTGAAGACAAACTGTAAAATACAAATGAAAAGATTCTTCACATGTTTCTTCTTCATTTCTCTATCCAATGCAATCTAGGATAATCTGTAAATCTTTGAATACTTCCTTGTTTGCATCAGAATGGAAATGCTGCATTTTCTTGATTCCTCTTAGAGGCTTTCACATTCCAGTATGTCTCTGTCAACCCATGTGCCTCTGTCAGCTTGCGAATTGTCACTATCAACTGCCAATGAACTAAGCATCCGTTGAAGCTTTCATCCGTTGATGCCTTATCCGTTGAGGCTTTATCCGGTGAAGCTTTATCCGTTGAAGCATTATCAGTTGAAGTCTTTATCCGTTGAAGCACTTATGCATTATAAGTAAATTGAAATATTATGCTTAACTCACATATGTTTAAATTGATAAATCTATCATTATATGATAATATATGAAGATTAGATGTGCATGAGAAATTCAACATCTTTAAAAACTGATGTTATAGTATTCTTTAACATCATTTTAAAACCGATGTTAAATGGGGGGTCTTTAACATCACCCACGAAGACATCAGATTTTTTTGTTCATAGACATCGGTTTTTAGCCGATGTCTATTCCACTTTTTCTAGTAGTGGTGCTTGGTTCTTGAGTGCTGCACTGGATTTTCAGTAATGGCAATGGCACTTGTGTTGTCACAGAATATTGGAATTTCGTCAACAGTCAGACCATAGTCAAATAGTTGATTCCTCATCCATAGTATCTGTGCACAGCAACTACCAGCAATAATGTACTCAGCTTCAGCTGTTGATGTGGAAACAGAATTCTGCTTCTTGCTGAACCATGATACAAGCTTGTTCCCTAGAAATTGACAGGTGCCTGTTGTGCTTTTCCTGTCTATTTTGCAACCTGCATAATCTGCATCTGAGTAGCTAATTAGATCAAAACCAGACTCTCTAGGGTACCAAATTCCTAGATTTGGAGTCCCTTTGAGATATCTGAAAATTCTTTTAATAGCTACTAAGTGAGATTCTTTAGGATCAGCTTGAAATCTAGCACAGAGACATGTAGAAAACATTATATCAGGTCTACTAGCAGTTAAATATAAAAGTGAGCCAACCATGCCTCTATAACTTGTAATATCCACAGACTTTTCAGTCTTGTTTAATTCAAGCTTAGTGGCAGTGGCCATGGGAGTTTTTGCAGGTGAACAATCCATTAAGTCAAACTTCTTTAAAAGATCATAAATATATTTAGTTTCACTAATGAAGATTCCACCACTAACTTGTTTAACTTGTAAACCAAGAAAATAAGTTAGTTCTCCCATCATGCTCATATCATATTTACTTTGCATTAATTTAGCAAACTTTTTACAAAGCTTATCATCAGTAGATCCAAATATAATATCATCTACATAAATTTGTACAAGTATCTTAGAGCCATTAACATTTCTAAAGAAGAGAGTTTTGTCAACAGTACCTCTTGTGAAGTGATTATCTAGAAGGAATTTTGACAAAGTCTCATACCAGGCTCTAGGTGCTTGCTTTAGTCCATAGAGTGCTTTCAACAGATAATACACATAGTCTGGAAAATTTGGATCTTCAAATCCTGGAGGTTGGCTTACATAAACTTCTTCCTCCAATTCCCCATTTAGAAAGGCACTCTTGACATCCATTTGATAGACTTTAAAATTGGCATTAGCTGCATAGGCTAGAAAGATTCTGATGGCTTCAAGTCTGGCAACTGGAGCAAATGTTTCATCAAAATCTATTCCCTCTTGTTGAGAATAGCCTTTAGCAACCAATCTGGCTTTATTCCTTATGACAATGCCATTTTCATCCATCTTGTTTCTGAATACCCATTTTGTGTCAATAGAACTCTTGTTCTTTGGCTTGGGTACCAGCTTCCATACTTTGTTCCTCTCAAATTGGTTTAGCTCCTCTTGCATTGCTAAAATCCAATCTGGATCCAATAGAGCTTCTTCCACTCTCTTAGGTTCCTCCTGTGATAGAAAGCTACTATACAGACATTCATCTTGAGTAGCCCTTCTAGTTTGTACTTTTGATGTAGCATCACCAATGATCAGTTCAAAAGGGTGATTCTTGGTCCATTTCCTTTGAGGTGGTAGATTAGCCCTAGATGAGGTTGCCTCAGTATTGTCATGATGTGAGATAGAATGTTGATTTGTTGAAATTCCCCCTGAGTTGCTGATCCTTTGAAAGGAATTGGGAGCTCTATCAAGTGATGAAGTGAATTGATTATCCGTTGACAGACTGTGATCAACGGATGCTTCATTATGAACTTCAACGGATGATGCACTTTATCTTTCAACGGATGCTGCATTGCTTCTTTCAACGGAAGCTGAATTATGACTTTCAACGGATGCAGCATTCTGTGCATTATCCAAAGGCAGATTCCGAATTCTTCTTGAGATGCCTTCTTCATCATTCTCATCTTCACTATCATCACAGTATATCTCAATGTTGTCAAATTTGAGTCCTTCATGATGTCCCTCATCTGTTAGTCCATCAATCTTTTTATCATCAAACACAACATGTACAGATTCCATGACAATGTTGGTTCTTAGATTGTAGACCCTATATGATTTTCCAGCAGAATAACCAACAAATATTCCTTCATCAGCCTTTGCATCAAACTTCCCTTTGTGATCATATTGATTCCTTAAGATGTAGCATTTGCAACCAAAGACATGTAGAAAGTTTAAAGTTGTTTTTCTTCTCTTGAATAATTGATAGGGAGTCATGCATTTTGCCTGATTGATTAGAGAAATATTCTGAGTGTAACAAGCACAGTTAACAGCCTCAGCCCAAAAATAAGTTGGGAGTTTTGACTCTTCAAGCATTGTCCTTGCAGCTTCAATTAGTGATCTATTCTTCCTTTCCACCACACCATTTTGTTATGGAGTTCTTGGAGCTGAGAACTCATGCATGATCCCACTTTCTTCACAGAACAACTTCATGGTTGAATTCTTGAACTCAGTTCCATTGTCGCTCCTAATATTCCTTACTTTGAAATCAGGATGATTGTTGACTTGCTTAATATGATTGATGATGATTTCACTAGCTTCATCCTTTGATCCAAGAAAATAAACCCATGAAAACTTTGAGAAATCATCTACAATCACTAGGCAATATCTTTTCCTTGAAATTGACAATACATTGACTGGTCCCAAAAGATCCATGTGTAGAAGTTGTAGTGGTTCATCAATTGCAGATTCAAGCTTCTTACTGAATGATACTTTCTTTTGCTTTCCTTTCTGACAAGCATCACACAGTCCATCCCTTGTGAATTCCACTAGAGGCATTCCTCTAACTAAGTCCTTTTTGACTAGATCATTCATTGTCTTGAAATTCAAATGGGACAGCTTCTTGTGCCATAGCCAACTTTCAACTGGACTTGCTTTGCTGAGAAGACAAGTAATGGATTCTGCATCTGTAGAGTTGAAATTAGCTAAGTACACATTCCCTTTTCTAACTCCAGTTAGAACCACTTTATTGTCCTTTTTACTTGTGACAATACAGGCTTCAGAATTGAAGGAAACAGTATTCCCTCTGTCACATAGTTGACTGATGCTCAATAAATTGTGTTTGAGACCATCAACCAATGCAACTTCATCAATGATGACATTTTCTTTTGAAATCAAGCCATATCCCATAGTGAATCCTTTGTTGTCATCTCCAAAGGTTATGCTAGGGCCAGCTCTCTCCTTAAACTCTGTGAGCAGGGTGAAATCTCCTGTCATGTGTCTTGAACAACCACTGTCCAAGTACCATAGATTCCTTCTTTGTCCCTGCACACAACAAAATCAATCAAGTTGATTTTGGTACCCAAGTTTCCTTGGGTCCAGCCTTGTTAGTCTTTTTCCTAGACTTCATTCCTCCTGCATCTTTTGACTTAGGTAATTGTGGGTCAACCTTGGTCTCAGATGTGGTTGGTTGAAGTGTAGGGTTAGTCACAGAATCATTTAATACATTTGATTGAATTTGATAAGGCATAGGTTGTGCAAACATGTTATTCCATATAGGCATATTGTATGGCATTTGAGGCATACTAAATGCAGTAAAATAAGGATTATTAATATATGGCATGTTTGCAAAATGTGCATGGGGATTCTGGTGAGACATAAAAGGCATAGCATGTAGAGGTGACATAGACATGTTAGGCATGGAGGGATTTGAAGGCATGGGAGCATTTTTAACAGATTTGCAATTATCAGATAGGTGATTAACACTTTTATAATGCACACAGCTTTTTCTAGGAGCATGCCTATCAGGTGTGTAATTGTTATGTTTATTAATCCCTACCTTCCCATTTCTTTTAGATTTTCTTTTAGTTTCCTTCTTATCCTCAACCAACTTAAGCCTATCTTTTAGCTGGTCTAAAGTCATGTGTCCTATATTCACCTTACTAACATCTCTGGATGTGCTAGCTCCTTCTTTGACAAAGTTCTTGAGAGTTGAATCATTCTTTTTATTGAGAATTTTATTTTTAAAAGAACTTGCCTGTTTTAATTGATGAGCCTTCAACGGATGCTCCTTTTCTTCCTTCAACAGATAACTTTCATCATCCATTGATTCCACATCCGTTGACAATCCATCAATTAATTCTAACTCCTTTTTGTTTTTCTTCCAGGCATCCTCACAGAATGATTCAATTCCCTGAACCTTTGCAATCTGAACACTAACATCCCTAGATGTTTTCCAGACCTTGATTACCTCTTGCTCACTTTCTAACTGTTTAGAAAGAATTTCTACTTTCTTAACAGCTTCTGCTAGTTCACTCTCAACAGTCAAGCATTTAAGTTTTATCTTTTCAAGCTCAATTACCTGATCCTCTAACACAGCATTCCTATCACTTAAAAACTCATTATTCTCCTTGATCCTAGTGTTTTCTTTTGCTAGTGATTTAAGGGAAACACGCAAATGATATAATTTATTGGTCATATCATTTATGGCTTCATTGCATTCATGTTTAGAAAGCTGAGAGAGATCAGTAGTAATTACCTGGTTGCTTGATGAACTAGTTTTATTTTCATCAGAATTAGCCATCAGGGCTAGGTTGACATATTCCACATCATCATCTTCATTTACCCCATCTGCTGCCCAATCATCTTGAGTGAGAAATGCTCTTTCCTTTTGTTTGAGCAAATCAAAATACTTCTTTTTGTAATCAACTTGCTCAAATTTCTTTTTCTCAGAGTTTGGCTTCCTACACTCACTTGCAAAGTGTCCACTAATGCCACAGTTGTAACATTTGAACTTTGATTTGTCCACCATGTTTTTGTTTGGCTTAGTGAACTTTGTGTTTTTCCTGAACTTCATTTTTGCAAACCTCCTGGACAGAAAGGCCAAATGTTCTTCAATATCATCAGATTCATCCTGACTGGAACTGTCTTCATCCTCAGCAACTTGCTCTTTACCCTTGCTTGATTCTGATTTGCTTGTGCCAATTTTGAGACTTGGTATTGTCTTCTCCTCATTCCTGGCTTCCATCTTCTCACTGTCAGCTACAAGAGCAACTGTTCCTCCTTTTCTCTTTCCCTTTTCCAACAGCTCATCCTGCTCCATTTCAAGTTCATAAGTCTTCAGAATTCCATATAATCTTTCAAGTGTGAAGTTCTTATAATCTTGAGAATTTCTCAAAGAGACAGTCATGGGCTTCCATTCCTTTGGCAGAGACCTAAGAAATTTTAAGTTGGAATCCTTGACTTGGTAGACTCTACCATACAGCTTCAATCCATTCAACAGTTTCTGAAACCTGTTGAAGGTATCATTTAATGATTCACTCTCTTCGAAGTGAAAATATTCATACTGTTGAATAAGAAGCTGCATCTTATTCTCTCTGACCTGCTCAGTACCTTCATAGATGATTTGTACAGTATCCCAAACTTCCTTTGCAGTTTGGCTATTGATGATACTGTCAAACATATCTTGATCTAAGCCATTAAACAAAATGTTCATGGCTCTCTTATCCTTGCGGATTTCTTACATTTCTTTAATAGTCCATTCTGCTTTTGGCTTGGGAATGGACTGTCCAACAGCAACTGTTGCAGTAGCAGCTGTGGCTACTTTGTGAGGGATGTGAGGACCATTTTCAATACAGTTGATGTAGCTTTCATCTTGAGAAAGAAGATGTAAATGCATCTTCACTTTCCAGTGATGATAATTATCTTTTTCCAGGACTGGGATCTTTACACCAATATCCTTCCTACTCATGATGGTAGCAGGAGGATTCTTCTGTGCACTCATGATGTTAGCAGAATTGATCTTTAAACTCTTTGTATGTTAAGAGCTTGCTCTGATACCAATTGTTATTCCCAGTGGACTAACAATGAGATTTACAGAAGGGGGGTTGAATGTAAATCTCAAAACTTTTTCAAGTTTTGAGCAGTTTCTAAGGCTAAGTGTTTGAGTGATCAAATGTGTGTGAATTGTTTGAAGCTGATGCAGACAGATATATATTCAAACACAAATGTAATGAGCACAAAGAACTTAAAAACTTTTCTGGTGGATTTGTTGTTCCACCAGAGATGTGTTATTTCAGAAAATCTGTGATTCAAATAATTAAATCACAGCTGTTTCCTAGTACAAACTAGATGATTTTCTCTCTTGATATTTCTAAATAGCACAGGAAAATTCATATCTAATTACTAGCTGCTACTTGGTTTATATATCACCAAGTTTACAAGTGAAGACAAACTGTAAAATACAATTGAAAAGATTCTTCACATGTTTCTTCTTCATTTCTCTATCCAATGCAATCTAGGATAATCTGTAAATCTTTGAATACTTCCTTGTTTGCATCAGAATGGAAATGCTGTATTTTCTTGATTCCTCTTAGAGGCTTCCACATTCCAGTATGTCTCTGTCAACCCATGTGCCTCTGTCAGCTTGCGAATTGTCACTATCAACTGCTAATGAACTAAGCATCCGTTGAAGCTTTCATCCGTTGATGCCTTATCCGTTGAGGCTTTATCCGTTGAAGCTTTATCCGTTGATGCATTATCAGTTAAAGTCTTTATCCGTTGAAGCACGTATCCATTGATGGATATTATCCGTTGAAGCATTAGAGACATCCGTTGAAGCTTTGTTTCTTATCCGTTGAAGGTCTTCAATATCCGTTGACACTTCTTCACTTATACAAAATTACAAGGCATGAAATATTTACAATTAGCCCTCCTATTTGTACATCCATTAGTAGTCAACATGACTGATTATTTCCTAACAACATCTAAGAATTACAGCTTGAAACCAGAGAGTGAAATGTGCTACAATACTAAACTTATTGCTAAGTAAAGCTACTCCTTCAACGGATAGCCAAGATGGTCTTATCCGTTGAGGCTACAAACACTAAATTTCTACTTAAGTGTTTTGCTTAACTTATCATCAAAGTAATACACATATTCCTAACACAAACTCAATTTCTCTACCTGGAGGAAGTCCTGGTAACTCATCAGGAAACACATCTGGAAATTCATTGAGTACCGAAATATCTTCGAGTTTTGCTGGCTCCTGACTTCTATCAATCACATATGCAACGAAATGCTTGCATCCTTGTCGTAGTAACTTTTTAGCTTGAATCATCATTAAGAACTTCTTTGCTTGTTTCTGGCCCCTAAATGTTATTATCCTCTCGTCTGGCGTCTTCACCATTACCTTCTTATTTCGACAATCTATCTGGGCATCATGCTTAGATAACCAATCCATTCCTAAGATAATGTTAAACTCTACTAGCTTAAATGGTATCAAATCCACACAAAACTTATTACCAGAAATCTCAATTTCACAATTCCCACAAACTTGATTAACAGATACACGTTCTTGATTTTCTAATTCCACAGTCATTATTTCATTTAAATACTCCACTAGATAATTTAACTTACTAACAAAAACTTGAGATATAAATGACCGAGTTGCTCTCGAATCTATTAACACTTTGGCACATAAAGAATTTACATTAAGCGTACCTACCACGATATCAATATCCTGGATAGCGTCCTTTACAGACATATTAAAAACTCTAGCCCTTGGAGTCTCATTCACTGCTGGAGTAGATCCCATAATTCTCAATGCATTACTGACTGGGGCTGGTGTCTAACAATCCCTGGCTATATGTCCTGGCTTCCCACATTTAATGCATGTAAATCCAATAGCTGGAACCTTAATTGCTGGATTCCGAGTAGGCTGATCCTTGTTCACTGGCTCTCTTGCTGGCTGATTGCGGCACTCTCTCGAATAGTGCCTTTTCTAATTATACTTGAAACAAACCACATTCAATTTATTACAAACTCCTCCGTGCTTCTTCCCACATACCTGATAATCTGGAAAGTTAGCCTCAACTGATTCGACTGATTTACATTGACTGGACGGTTGCCTTGACCTCCGTCGCCTAAATTTTGCTTTTTGAAATTAAAATTTCTCCCTGGCTGAAACTTGCCCTTCTTAAAATTTGGTGGTTGTGACTGTCCTTATTTCCCTTCAAACTTCCTCATCTTACTTTCCTTTTCTTTCTGTGACATCTCGCTCTCTGTTTCTGCAATCATAGCTTTATGTACAACTCTTGCATAGGTATCCAATTCAAAGATGGCTACCTTTCCTCTGATCCATGGCTTCAAACCTTGTTGGAATCTCTTGGCCTTCTTCCTGTCAGTATCTACATATGATGGCACATACCTTGACAACTCTTCAAACTTACTCTCATAATCAGCTACCGATATATTTCCTTGCTTTAGCTCTAAAAACTTCAGCTCCATCTGATCTTGAACAAACTGGGGAAAATATTTTTCTAAAAACAATTCTTTGAATCTCTCCCAAGTAATAACATATGTACCTTCCAATATCTTCACAGTTTCCCACCAATAGGTAGCCTCATTTTTCAAATAATAACTTGCAAACTCAACATTCTATTCTTCCTTTACCTTAACTAAAGAAAACGACTTATCTATTTCCTTTAGCCAAACATTCGCTTCAATCGGATCTAAGGAACCCTTGAATTCTGGTGGGTTCACCGCCTGAAAAATTTTGAAAGTTACCTGGCGATTGGTCTGCCTTTGTTGTTGTTGAGTCAGGTGAACTGTTTGTTGAGCCAAGATCTGAAGAATCTGGGCAACTGTTGGGTTTATGGGTCCTGGGTTTGCATTCTAGTTGGTATTATCTTGGTTGTTGTTGTTGTTGTTGGTTTCTGTTATTCCTAGTGGACTAACAATGAGATTTACAAAAGGGGGGTTGAATGTAAATCTCAAAACTTTTTCAAGTTTTGAGCAGTTTTAAAGGCTTTGTGTTCAAGATAAACAAGTGTGTGAATTGCTTTAAGCTAATACAGACAGATATATATTCAAGCACTAATGTAAAGAACACAATAGACCTTAAAAACTTTTCTGGTGGATTGTTGTTCCACCAGAGATGGTATTTCAGAAAATCTGTGATTCTAGATGTTGATCACAGCTGCATCCTAGTACAAACTAGATAATTTTTCTCTCAAGATTTTTCTAAACAGCACTGGAAAAATTCTTTTCTAATTACTAGCTGCTACTTGGTTTATATATCACCAAGTTTACAAGTGAAGACAAAGATAAAAATATAATAATAAAATAAGTTCTCCACTTGTTTCTTCTCCATATCACTCAAGTACTTTGTTGACTATTGCCTCTTTGTACTAGAGTAAAGCGGCTGCTTTTTCTGATGTTCCTGAAATTAGGCTTCCACATTTCAGTTATCTCTGTCAACCCATGTGCCTCTGTCTGCTGTTACAACTACCACTTATCAACTGCTATTTAACAGAACATTATCCGTTGATGTGTTAGCAGTTGAAGCTCTATCCGTTGAAGCTTTAGAGACATCCGTTGAAGCTTTGTTTCTCATCCGTTGAAGGTCTTTAAGATATCCGTTGATACCACTTCATTTATACAAAATTACAAGGCATGAAATATTTACAATTGGCCTTCCTATTTGCATATCTTCTAGTAGTCAACATGACTTATATTTTCTCTCAACTTCTAAGAATTATATCTTAAATACAGAGACTGAAATGTGCTACAACACTAGACTTATTTCTAAGTAAAGCTGCACCATCAACGGATAGCCAAAGAGGTCTTATCCGTTGAGGCTACTAACACTAAACTTCTACTTAAGTGTTTTGTTAAACATATCATCAAACTAATGCACATATATTCCTAACGATCTCCCCCTATTTATGTCTATAAGAATTGTAGACATAAATTCAGGGTTAACTTGATGATAACAAAACACTTAACAAATATATGAATTGAAACTAAGTAGAAATTTAAAAGTGCTGCAAAAGTGTATGTACTAGGAGGTAATTGAAGATTTACAGAATTTCCAAGGGTGCTCCTCTAGTCTGAGCAAATCATATTTTTCTTCTTTGTTCCCTTGTTTTCTTTCCTAGCCCTTTGTCATTTTCCTCAATTTGGAGTTGGAGTTATCTGTAGAATTCAGCTTCATCTTCATCACTGATATCCAACTTAGATTGCATTTCCTTGAGAGTTTCATTGCTGGCAATCTTGAGTTGGTCTTCAAGTCTGAAAAATCTTCTGACTCCTTTATCATCTCTAAATTCCATCAACCAATGAGGTGATTTGTGGATTGTAATTCCCCTTTCTTGAATGAGTAAAGTTCTGGGCAAAGCATTGGGCTCCCTCCAAGTTTTCCTTATGTTGGCAATCTTGTTGAGAATTTCAGTCTTGGCAGTCCTGGTAAAGCCAGAATCCTTTTGTATGGCTGAAAAGACTCTGATCAAGGTAGAGTAGCCTTCATTCAGAATCTTGTAGAGAGGCCATGTTCTTTCCCCAGCTCCTTTGTATCTGAACACCAATCTCTCTGGTAGCTGTCTGTAGGCAGCTATTCCCCTTACATCCTCCAGCTCATCCAGATAGAGTTCAATGTCTGAAATTTCTTTTATGTCACAGATGTGAACATAATCATCTTTAGAAATGGGTGGCTTAGGCTTAGGTTTTTGTTTTTGAGTGAATTTCTTAGAGGTTAGGGGAGGTGTAGATTTGGATTTTCTTTTCTATTTCTTTGGTAGTGGAAGAGTGGTTTAAAAGGTAGGCAATTTGATGGTGTCCCAATCAATAGGTTCCTCTTTTGGGATGATTAGTTCACCATGGATGTTTATAGTGGGATCAGCAACACAAGGTTCAGGTATGGAAGGTAGTGGTTTAGATATTGATTTAGTTTCTTTAGTGTTATCTTCACTCCTTCTATGTGCCTTGGCCTTTCTTCTGTTTCCCTTCTGCCATTCCTCTCTTTCCTCCATACTCTCACCAAATATACTCCCAAAAACCTCATCTAGGTTTGCAATCTTGTCTTCACCCCTGACTTCAATTCCTTTCTCTCCTTCAACTTGACTTGACTTTAGCTGTTGTTCAAGCTTTGCTTGTGCTCTTTTGTCAGCCTTGAGTTTTTCAGCTTCTTTCTTCAACCTTTTGGTTTCTTCCCTCTTGGCCTTTGGAAATTTGGGATGTCCTTGCATCACATAGATACTCTTTCCCTCTCTAAAGATAATGGCCATTTTCATTCTTTCAACTATGTCCTTGGTCTCCTTGTGCTTTTTGATGTTAGCACCCAAAACTTTGTCTTCATCAGGCTTTGGAAGAGGAAG